>NW_009953786.1:812543-820199 GCF_000747805.2 Chaetura pelagica | reverse complement strand
CCGATTTTACTTTTTTGTAATTTATGTGTGTATCTTTAAAGAGAAGATGAATTTGGTTTGCAGTAATGCATCAGCTTTGCCATGGAGTACTTACATAATCTTTTTAGCAACTATGCTCTGTCAGGGGCTGGAAATGCACCACTGTTCACACTCCTAATCAATGACTTACCATCTATTGGTGAAGTTTTATGTTGTAAATTCCAGACTAAGGTTCTCTGCTGTCTGAAAGCATGTGAGCACACCAGGAGGGTTCCCCCAACCATGAATTACGGGTATTTAAGGTTAATGAATATTTTAAATATAACTTACTGTTTTTTTATTAATTTTGTTAATACATATTTGAGCTGGTTATGACTTTGTTTCATTGGTAAATGTACATATTGAAGCATATAGTAGAAAACCCTATTTCTTTCTTCAATACACAAATTAATGTATCTCAGTGAATAACATTGTTGGCATAAAAATCGGATTTTTAAAATAATAGTATCATTAAAGCAATTAATTTTTATCTTTGCCCAGAGCATTTCACAAACAACTTCAAATTAGCTTCACTGCTAAACAACAAGTACACTGGTAACAATTATTATTTTTAAAGAAGAGGGTTATATTGTCAAATGTTGCAATTTTTGAAGAACTAGTACAAAAAGAATCAGCTTCAGATATAGTGATCTATAAGCCTGAGATGTTTATATTTCCAGAGCCTTTACTGCAAATTTGAGTTTGGATTATTTATTTTTTGGGGGGTGCGGGGATAAGTATTTTGCTGCATGCTTCCTCAATTGCAGCTTCTAATTCCCCTAAGGTGAGGAGTGAAAAATGAGTAACTTACGCATGTAAATATATCTGAAGTCAGAGAATACAGACTTTACATAATTTGAAACAACAAATACAATGCAATTATACAGTACACGTATTTTAGATTTCTTCTGAGTCAGGATAATTTCCATTATATTTTTCAAGTTTTCAGTTAATTTTTATTTTTAGGATTTTTCCATTTGTTTTCACAAGAAAATGTTTCTTAAAGAAAGGTGTTAACGGTATGAAATGGAAACATAAAAAACAAGGGTCACAATTATCTTTTTTAATAAATATGACTGCATTGCCAGTATGCTGCAGAATGTTGCAGCAATTCCATTTTGGTTAATCATGTCCTGGATAAGAACTTTAGATAGCTGATTTCAGCCTAACCTTTAAAGGCAAGTAGGCAATTTCAACAACAGTTGCCACCCCAAAGAACTACAATTAGCATTTATCTCCCTGATTCAAATCCATCTTTTGCTTGTATAGTACTGAACTCTTGCACTGCAAAGATCTCAATGAACCTCAGCCGAACAAACACTAAGGCTGGTGAGCATTTTTATTAGCTGAGCTCTCACATTCACAACACCTTTTCAGTGCCAGGTGTAATCACATAAGGAATACAAAAAGCTATGCGAATTCCCTGGCTGAAAAAGTGAGGTACCTGGCAGACTTTGAGATGTCTGCTATAACCTTTATGGATTCATTCAATTAACACCAGTACCATGAGAGTCTGTGAGAAGTGAATTTTATTTGGAATATGCAACAAAATGCTTTAGGTTTAGAAAAGTTAATTTATTCAATACATAGTAGACAATTAACATCTTTTCCACAGTACAACCGTTTATGCTCTTAAGTGGACTGTGGAATAAGTAACACCTGCTCCTTGATTATTTGCAGATCTGGTGATCTTATCTGTTCAGACAGTGGGAGAACTTTGATAAATTCTAGTTCATATCTTCCAAGATAAAAATATAAGCTGGTCCTGCAGTCTCCTTGCTAGACACTCTAATTTGACAGAAACAAAGAGATCTAATAATTCACTCAGTGAATTTAATTTTTCAAAGAACCCCAGCCTTTTCTAATAATTTGATGTAGCTCAGACTACAGTGAATGTGAGGCATGTTGACATTTACACAACTTAGCAGCGAATGGTCTCTGTTACAACTAGTATCAGGACATTTATCTCGGCCTTTCTTCAAGTCCCGGTAAAAAAACATGGAAAATTTGAGCCATGCCAAAACTCGGGTTTAGTACTGCCCAGAAGTACTTTTTGTTTCCAAACCCCTTTGCTTCCCCTGCATCCATTAGTCAAACTCTACCAATTTCAGGAACAGCTTCTGTTGGAGAATATGCAAAAGCTTTGTGCAACCAACAAAGTAAATGACAACACTGTTAAGATGAACATTATCTCTTTGTTACATGAGAAAATGAGACCCACGGCATTTTAAGTCATTTTACATTCACAGTGTCACCTGCACCTGAGATCAGTTAATAGCCAGATGTAGAGTATTATAATCTACTCATATGGAAATAATTATGCATATTCTTGACGTGCTTACTAGGTGCCTCTCATCTTTTTGTGCTGATCCTGCTCTCTAGGAGCAAAGCTACTCCTCCAACAGCACGAACACTGACTTTCTGGATGTAAAGTCATATGTAACTTAAATCATTTTATTGGATAAATGCACAGCCTGGAACAGCTGTAACTTATCAAAAGAAGCTGTGTTTTTATCACGCAAGTCACCAATTCTGCCTGGCACATAGACAGTTTGGGGAGTGGAACTAGGTGTATGACAGGAAAAGACTATTATACAGAATATATGTGTTTCCTCTGTGTTGGATTTCTACAGACTTTTCTATTTTAGCTAACTTCCTCTAAACCCATTCAGTAAATTAGGTCAGCTTTATAGATAAAAGGAGGGGCAGAACTGAAACAAGACACAAAATCACTTCTCCCACCCCACGCCTTTAGCTTTATATTTGAGGTTGAGTGTCCATCGGCAGCAACACTACCACCTGTTGCCTGCACATCTCTTGTTGTTGTTCTGTTTTGTTGGAAGCTGCCTGTAGGAGCACTTGAGTTCAAGTATTCAAGCATTAAAGGGTGGGGGTGAGGAAGGAGGCTGTTAGGAGAAAATAAGAATCTTTTAAAAAACCCCAGACAAGTTTATTAAGATACCCCATCAACATTCAGACTTAGTACTGGTAGATGTATCTGCATTTTCCAGGTGAGCTTGTCTGAAATTTTAGCTACATCATTTAGTTACGTATCTCATAAATCTCTACTAAGACTGTGTTAAGAGATGAGCTTTTTTTTTTTTTTTTTTCCTTCTTTTTTTTTTTTTCCTTCCCAGTAGCCAAGATGTTTTTACAGTAAACTAACAGAATTACAGTTTTTTCACTTGAGGAATTATGGGGGAGGGAAAATAAACTTACAGATAAGGGGGACAGAGGCAAGTATTGAAGAAAACCCCTGAAAAAACAACAAAAATGTTTTAATTGATGAAATAAACATATTATTGAACATCATGGAGAACAAAATAGCAATACCTTTTGATAAGCAAGTAGAATATTTGTTTTTGCTGTTAGGAAAATTTAAACTAGAAAATACAATAATGATGGGGGAGAAAAAAGTGAAGTAGTGATGAATGACCAAGTTTTATCTCATATTTTCATTTTTTAAAAAAATAACTCTTTTTGAAAAACTGGAAAACAAAGAACATTTCCTTTGCATTCACATGTAATAACATTATTCTGTAGCCACAGAGAAAGTGATTTGTCCTTTTAAGACAGGGTCACAATAAAGGCTGTTTTGGAAGTCTTTTATTAAGATACAAAGTCTGTCTTGGACAATTTAAGAAGTCTTACCTTTTTTTTTTATTTACTCTGAAAAAATGTACTTAACATATATTACCACTATGTTATAAAACTGCACACCTTTTTGTATTCCAGTAGATTTTCTGTTTAGCTTTTTATATTGAATACAACCTAGTTACAGCTAATATTGGCTTATATCAGCAAGCTAGAGTTCAGGCCCCTAAGTGGTCTGAATATCAACCAGAAAAAAATAGTTGACAAGTCTACTGTAATTCCATTATTTGATCTAACAATAGAATACAGTGTGTAATGAATTATATTCAAATTCTATATTTTGCTTTCAATACAGACAACTGACCTTTTTCTAAACTCAAGGGAAATTTGACATCTAGCTTTTTTCCTCTTTTTTGACAAAAATTGTCTAAGACTGCACAAATATGTATGCCTTATTTTTTTCCACTCAGTTTTAAATTACTAGTACATTGAGTACTTAGATCAGTAGGTGATTACAGAAAAAAAAAAGAAAATAGCACTGCAGGTGATTTCCTGGGTCATTACTTCCACAGTTCCATTATTATTTGCAAAAACTGCTCAACAAATAAAACTGATTATCACACATACATTACACATAGTTATGAGTGTTCAACCACTGAACTTAGAAATGAATAATCCTTGAGTTAGACTTGCAAATAGGAAGGCTGGTATTTTCAAATTAATTCAGCCCACTGAAGTCCCCAGGAATTCTTCACTTGCCACAGAGGGATCCAGTTTGTATACTAAATTAGATGGTGGTAAAGCACACTTTTCCCTTCCAGAAAAAATGAGAAATTTTTGTTATGCTTTTTAATAAAGATTCCATATACCTTTGACAGTTTCTGAGGAAAGTAATAGGGTGCAAATATGAATATATGTTTTGGGCCCAGAAGGACTGGGCAATGAGTTTGCATTAGCATACACGTTGCTGAGCTTATTAATTCAAACTACAGAACTAAACCTTTTCTTTAAGATATATCTTTTATTGAATCACAGGAAGTGCAAGAATGCAAGTTACAATGGGATTTCTGATATTTGAATCAATGGCTGATCTAGTCCATTTGCCTTTTGTGAAACACTTAGCATGAGAGCTATCTGCAAAAAATAAGTTTACATTCCCTTTGTGACTTCTCTCTCCTACCTATGAATTTCAAAGGAAAGTTTATCTTTTTAATTTTATTCTCAGAAATAGGTCACAGTGACTTCTAGAAGGCTTAGCATTAAGAAATCACTTTTCCTTTAGGAGATACAAATCTTAATGAAGGGAGCCAAAAATGTCTTACTCTTTAGAATAGGTTTATTACTGATTTATCAGTTCATTATCCTCCTAATTTCCCCATTTATAAATCTGGAAAATCTGATTAACTCTTGGGCTATCCTCATGTCAGTGTCTATGCGATATTATATTAAATCCTCTGATGACTTACTAAGATCATTTCCCTGACTTTTCTGAACTCTACAGATATTTTTCATGCCCTGAGGAGAAAAGAAAAGAAAAGAAAAAATAATAATAAAAATACAATAGTATAGATTCAAGGCAAAAGATCCCTAAAACTACATGACATGCCCCACTATCTTGATATTAACATCTATTTGAAGGTACATGTTACCAGAAGCTGTCAAATGCTGTTTGTTCTTCTAACTTCCCATCCTCTCTAGTATGTCTCTCTCAGGAGTGAAAGAATGGGAAGAAGAAAAGAGATAAAAAATAAATTCCTTTCAAAGACAATTATATTCCCTCCACCCCTTATTTTATAATACTATGTCCTAAAACAAAGCCCCTTCTTCTAAGAGAAGACAAAGGGATAAAATATCTTTGTGATACAATGCAAATACACTTAAAAAATTTTTTTAAAGATTTATCATAAACACACATTAGCAGCATACTTTACACACTTCAGAATTTCATCTAGTTTTTCAGCCCAATAACTTAAGCTGTTACATTAAGCTTAAAGAGCATAAGAAATTAGAGTCTTCTCAATTTATTTAGTTTCACTTCAGGGATGGTAAAGTGCTTTGCCGGCTTTTCCATTTTTGCCAGTCTGAATAATTAATTGTTTAAAATGCTATTTACATTTTCTGATGAGAAGCAATACTTAAAATTTCATAAATAATAAGTATGCATAATTTTTGTTTCAATTACTGAATGTATAATCTCTCAGAACGCCAGTCATTGCATTGCTAATGTACTTTTGGCCAGTAATTTCTAAATAGATAGCTTTCTAATGTATATTTATGTTGGGTTTTTTTTTTTCCTTCCCTGAAATTACATATCTTAAGCTTTTCTTCATCCTATAGGTGCAAGTAAAAACAAATTCTTCAATGTATTGTATTTCAGGTTTTATGGCTAATCTACATTTTAAAAATGCAATTATAGTCATGCTTTTTCCTACATCATTCTAGAGCAATTGTTAAATAGAAAATACTTTAATCTTCTTTCATTTGTTAGAATTACACTGAAAACACCAATCGAAATGGCAATTAGAAACAAAAGATAAAATTTGTTGCAATGAATCTGGTATATTCTACAAATATGACAGTGTTAGATCCTCATGCGTTCTAGCCATAGATGACACCTCTCATCTTAAGTCTGTGGCTCTAAATCATAAACAGAACTACTGGAAGTAAAACAAAGAAGAATTTTGCAATGATTGTGCAAAAAGTTCAGTGTCCCTACTGACAAACAAAGGTTGAGGAACAACAGTTTTTGGACCAAAATACTTGAATTGGAAATTAACAAGGGTTATACTGGAAGCTGTAAGGGGTGTTATTGATAAAAAGAATAATTGTTTAAATATTCTCTTGTTACCTCCTTCCCATACCTGTAAGTTTTGCCTGCATTTATATTTTTTGTCATGGTTTTAGAAAATAGATGTTTTATAGGGGACCACCAAGAGATACCTAACCAAGAGATCTCCAAATCCATACTGTCTGTTTATAAAAGTGAGTCAATAAATCTGTAGGAGTAGTAACTTAAGGTAATTAAAATTGTCTTGTACTTCTACTGAGGGAGTGACAGTTAGTAATAGCAGATATTAGAGCTACTTGACCTTGCTTAGGGACTCCATCAAATGGAAATATTTTAAGATCACAGGGGGTCTCTACTACTAGAGTGCCAGGAAGAAATAGCCATTCAACACTCTTCATCTTTTGCCATCAGAACAAAGCTTAGTAGCACTTAACCCCTATAATTTTTTATTTTTTTTTTTTAATTTTATTTTTTTTTTAGTTACTAAATGGTCATACTGCTATTGGTGAGGAAATACAAATGCTCAGAAATCAGTCAGGAGTCTCCAGAGATCAGAGAGATGAACATTTATAGTGAAAGTATCATCCAATAATTTTAACTGAAGGCCTTTGGCAATTAATGCTTAATTGCTCTGGTCTGTTTGAATCTTCAGTGAGCAGTGTTTCCAGGTAATTCGCTCCATTTAAAATAAATGTAATTGCTAACAAAGCCATATGCAACCTGCACAGTGAATGGTTCAGTGATTAGTGACTAGAATTTCACTTAGGTAACAATTCATAGTGAAAGCTCAAGCTGTCAAAAGCATTCTTGTTGCAATGCTCACTACAAAGATCAGGCATAGGCCAAGGGAATTAATATTACTTCTGTGACACAGAGACTAAAAACATATATATATTATTTTCAGATCAGAAATCATATATCATACTTTTTTTAAAAAAGAAATTAAATATCAAACTGCTTTTATAATACTTCCTAATTTTTTTGTATTTATTTTTTTTTTGGTGACAGGATTACTGAAAATGTAACAAAGTACAAGGTGGAGGTTCATAGTCTTGGCAGCCTTACCTTCAGATCACTCTACGTTGTCTGTGTATGTTACATACAGAATCCATGAAAAGTTTCTCACAAGTTCAACATTACAAATTATAAAAGGCTTTTGTTTCATTAACATCCCTCATTATGAATAATTTTTAGACTGTATATAATTGTAAGCCTGAAACATGATACACCTTGCAATAATTCTACTTTCAGTGGAA
>NW_009953786.1:758961-812528 GCF_000747805.2 Chaetura pelagica | reverse complement strand
GACTTAAAATGTTTTGTGTTTTCATAGATCTGGAAACTGTATATATATGTATTTTAGTTATTTATTAACAGCATACAAAACTTGCTTCATTTCCACAAAACAGAACCAACTATTAAAAACAAATCCCCAAACCAATCTACATCTTCCCTTTGTTTTATGGCAATATAAATTAATCTTCAAACTAAACCATATCCCTATGACTACTTAACTTAGGGGAGCAGCAAAATTTCTATAAACTGCCTTATTTCTGCAGGGTTCTTTTAAAGAAAAAAAACTTCATAAAATGCTTTGAATATTCCAATCTCATCAATGTCTTGTAGATGTCAACAGCATACCCTTCACTTGTATGAGACATCATGGTTTTATGTGGGGTTTACTGTGGTGGTTTTTTTTTTTCTTTTTTCTTGATTTTTATCCAGCAAAGTTGAGAAGCCTTAAAAGAAAGCTGTTAAACAATGTCTTTGTAATGTATCACAACCCCAATGGAAGCAATCCAACTGGAAAATATTAACCTCAAGAACAACAGCAATAATAAATAAAGTAATAACAAAACATATACTTCGATGTCGCATTTTGTCACATTTCAGTAGGTTCTGTAAAAGAGTCTGTTGTCCGTAACTGTAATAGAAGTCATCCATATGAAGAGATACATAGATATTTGTAAACAAATAACATACAGAAGGCTACCTAGTCAAGCTTTTCACCCACATGAATTACTTCATTAACCTGTGAACATTCAATAACACAGTTTCACATAAATTCATACAACTATATAAACGTGACAAAAAGGGAAAGAATATGAGTTTCATTTTACCTGCCTGTGACCAAGTATCTATTTTGACATTTAATTTCCATAGATGACTGGAGTGAATTATGGTTATAAAAGGCAAGCAATCACATATCTTCATTTAGTATGGAAACTTTCCAGATTTTTGTCTCCATTTCAAGTGAAATAAAAATACACTGCTACACATCTGATACTATTCCAACACAGGTTTATGCAAATTTTTGGGGATGCAGAATCAACTGAATTAATGACTAGGCATTGCATTACCTTACAGAATAGGTTTAATACCAAACAACTCACAAACACATACTTACCTGGCAACAGAAAATGGTGCTTGAACTAATGCTGACCTGAATTAAACACTCAACTTTAAAGCACAGCATTGTATGCCAGTAGAGTACATTTTATCTGTTATCATATATGTGTATTTAATGGGAATGCTGTAGCATTCTGTGAGTCACACAAAGCACTAGAAATCATACAATTGCAGTTCATACCTTCATCACACCAACTATGGTGGCTTTAACCATGATTAACACAGTGGCAGAGCTGAGTTCATATGACCTTATTTTTCCAGCTCCTGAGCCGGCTTGAGTAAGAGCAGCCCCATCCTCTCCGCCAGAGCACAGCCGCCCTGCATTGCTATATTAGAGTGTCCTGGTTTGAGCCAGGATGAAGCCAATTTTTCTTTTTACTGATTTTTTTTTTTCCTTCAGTAAGCTTTCTTGTAGCTAGCAACAGTGTGTTCTGCTAGGCTGATAAGACAGTGGAATGTTTTTCTAACTACTGAGGCTTCAAGGCCGCACCTGCACTCTGCCGGCTCAGACACTATGGGGAGATCTGTGACCCTCCCGTAGGAGGCTGAGTTAGACAGATAGCAAAATTGGCCAAAGATATTCCATTCCATATATCTACGTAAGCTCAAAGGAAGGTCAGAGATCACAGAAGACAACTTCCTTCCTTTTTCTTCTCCCCTTCTCTTCGGTCCATGGCCGGTGTCCGGGGAGGACTCTGTTCATCCATCACCGTCGATCCTCAGGCTTGATCTCTCGTGACCCCCATAACTCTCTGCTCTGTTCCAGCAGCAGCTTCGGGATTCCTCGGGACTCTTCCCAGTTCAGGGAAGTGCTGTGGGAGTTGCTGGGGTGGGGGGAGGCGAGAGGCTTTTGCCCGTATCTGAACATATTTGTATATAATTGTATATATTTTCTTGTATGATTCATTAGTGTTTTAATTAAAGCTGTGTAGTTTAGTTTTCAATCCAGCCAAGTCTCTCTCTTTTTCTCTCTCTCCTTCCCTACCTGGGTGGGAGGGGGAGGGGATCGAGAGCATTGTTGTCGGACCTGAGTCAAACTGTGACATAGAGACAGCTACAATGATGCAGCTGTTTAAAACTAAGCAGGAGTCACAGTTTATTGATAATGTGCTCAGAAGTACTGTCTCTCTTTGTTGCCTTGTTAGGAAAGATGTTGAGCATGCTGGAAAACAGTTATTCTCCCTTAAGGCCTAAATATTTTTTGTGTTAATTGTAACCATGAGTACAGTTGTATTTGATACATTTTTATTTCAAGATATAACTATAACATCAGATAAGCAATGTTCCCTATTTGGGAGCATCTCAATTCTGGTATAGACAGACTGCTTGAGAGGGAAATAAATGGATAAGGGAATCAGGCACACGAAGTAAAACAGATCAATAAATCATATTTATGTAGCTGTCAAATCACACAGCTTCTACCAAACAGTTGAGCAGCAACTTCTTTAAGTAGAACATTGTACTGTATTTCACTCAGATCCCTGCACCTGAAGGATGTGATTTTTAAGAATACCAAGCACCTTGCACAAGTGAAATGATGTGAGCATGCAGAGTAAGGTCCAACTTAGCGAATGACAAATTTAAATATTCAGTTGTCTGAAACCAAATGCAATTCACTGGTTCCATAATTTTAAATCATTGCCATAGTAAAACTAAAGTAAAAGTAACTACCCACTTACACTATTCCATGGTGCATGAGATAACTGAGCACATACCACATTTTACATTGTCACATATAGTTTTTAAAGTAATTTATGTATTCATATATCTAAAAATGTATAATATTTTTTATAGTTTAAAATATTTAAACTTTGAAGAATATTGGACTGTATTTATTACAAAACTGAAGATAAAAATCTGCACCTTTGCTTCCTATTGCAGTTTTCCAGTTGCCATTGCTTTTTGGCAGATTAGTTCAACAAACAGTTAAAATCCTATTAAGACAAATAGGACGTAAGTGTATGCTTAGGTAAACCTAGACATAGGGATTGCCCTGAAAAGGAAGTTTATGCCTATTTGGGACTGTACTGGGTGCAGGTGCTGCAGTGGCAGCAGCAGCAGCAGTGGCACTGCCCCTGTGCGGAGCGGGCGGGGCTGCCCTGCGCCGGCCACAGCCGGTTCCAGCCGCTCCAGCGACCCCAGCGCAGGGCAGAGCTGAGCCCCTCAGCCATGGTCACCCAGAGAATAATGCAAAGCAGCACACTTCTGCCTCAACAGAAAAGGGGAACAAGAAGGCAGCCTTCACTTTAGATGAACAGTTGGAACTGAACTGTTACCAGCAGTCGAGTGCATTAACTGCAGGTGTAAACACCTCCCTTGGCTAGCCAGACCAGTATGGGCGGAACAAACACTGCTTCTTCCCAACATAGAGCACAAAAAACAACCAGCAAAAGAACTGTGAAGTGAGCAGTGGGCTTGAACTGGTTTTAACCCCTGTGTTCCCTCCTGGGACATGGAGATGCTCAGTGTCCTTATGATGAGTGTGTTGTAGAGACTGGTAATGGGAAATACACTGGTTTTGTATTGGAACTGTATATTGCAATTGCTGTATTGCACAACATGTAGCTTACACACATATTTTACTTTCAGTATCTTTTATATAACTCTGCTAAATCCAAAATCCTGTGTAACATCAACTATATTCATATAAGTGTATACAATATAAACAATTTGTCTATGTTTTGCCTGTACCTGGGGCTAAACTGTAGCAAGTGCTCTATCATCTGCTGCCCCTTCCCAAGCTGAGAAGGGGAATCAGGAAGACGAGAGAAGTCCCTTGTGTGGTAATGCAAACTAATTTACTGAAATAATAGAAGTGATACAAATACCTACAACATATATACAAGTTTATACTCAGCCTAGACCTTGGGAACAGCAGAGGGAACACAAGGCCAAAAAGCAGAAGCCCCAGGAACAGCTCCCCACCTTCACCAAACTTATCCCATGTATAACGAGCATGACATAAGTGGTGTACAATACACCTGTCAGTCCGCTTGGTTCAGCTACTCTGACTTAAGCTCCCAGCTGACTCAGGGCTACTAGTGGCCTGTCCCACATATCTGGCCCAGGATTCTGTTCCCGTGAAACCAGGACAATATTATACTTTCCACAAGTGGAATATCTAAAAGGTCCTAGTAAGAGTATTTTACTCCGACAGTGTGACGATTCTGCTCAGTTTTAATTGGTAATAAATTAATTTTCCACTGGTTGATTGTACTTTACTCTCGACAGTACAGTTTAGTCTTGATCATTTCAGTTTAAGAATAATCTAACTACAAAGAAAACAATCTGAATTGCAAACTAATTGTGATATGAGAGTATAAAATGTTCAGCAAGCAGATACACAACAGATTATTTTTCTCAGCTATTAGTGGAAGACTTGTTAAGTGACCTTGTTGTTGCTGTTGAAAACCTGTTCCACTATGGCAGGATTCATTGCCTTGTACTTCAGGTCACACAAGGAAAAATTTAAATGACGGTGCAAGAAGACTCTATCCCAATTTAGGAAACAGAGTTAAAAATTAATTATCACTGCATTTCTTCTTTGCTCAGGACCTGAGAATATTGTATCTGACTATTCTAGATGGGATTATAAATCATGCTATAGAGATTAACTAACCCTCACCAATCACTCACTGCTTTAGAACATTTGTCTTCCTATGGATAAGATTGCAGAAGTAACAAGACTTATTGGGATATACATATATTAAAAAGAAAAATGCATTAATTCACAGGCTAAGGTGAGCATTCACTCTTAGGCATAATGACATTAATGCTGCAAAATCTATATTGGTCTAGCTTACATCTAAAATTCTATTACTACATTATTGATTAATCACTTGAACTTTAAATTTAGTTGAGAATTATCTGAATGGTTCAAGTACTTTATCAATTTATTCTAGAATACCTTGCCTGTCAAAATGAAGGGATTGGAAATTATTCTTTACTTGAGCCATAAAAATTCTTTTTTGCTCACCTGCCTTTGAAAGTATATGGTACTATCGTAATTGTATTTTAGAAAAATAATGTCTATTAGAAGAAACAATGAGTAACATTTCATGTATTTCATCTATCTTTTAAAAATATACTTTCCTAAAGTGAACAGTTATAAATGTATTGGTTTTGTTTTACTACTGCAACACTCATTGATGAAAGCCAAAACTTTCTAATGGCTACTAGATCACATCAGAACCTATAACCTTATTTACTAAACCTCAGTATTTATAAGAGAAGGACATGTACCCACCCAGGCATTAAATAACAAGTTGTTCTAACCACTTTTTCTAATGGATGTGCCAAAAAATCTCAGTCATAGAAAGTATTTCTCTTTACTCTTACGTCTTCTCTGGCAACTCCTCTGCCTAATTAGCAAAACACACCTATCAGCTAAAACCAATACTTTATATGCCACTGACTAGATCTGACTAGACTGATGTGGCAGCAAGAATTTCCATAAGTCATAATACAGGATTTTAGAGCCACAGCCCGAGGTAATAGTTTTATTTTTATAGTATTTTATTGCAATGTCCAGCTGTTATTTTACTCTTGTGGCTGTCTTTGGAAAGAAATGAATAAAGCTGTTTAGGCTTAATAAAATTGACATCAATAACATGCTCGTATACAGCTCAACATAGGCTATATACATTTTTCTAATAATGGAGGAAAAGAAAGTATTTCCCTTAATTTGAAATTTAATTCTGTATTTAAGGTCAGGTAGTAATATCATCCATATTGGTTTCATTTAGGTCCAAATTTGACCTGACATGCATCTTCATACAAAGATGGATTTGTATGAAGGATTTCCCAGTACTTGCCCAACTGATGTAAAAACTCTCCACGTCATTTAGAGATGACAGAACAAAATGAAACACAGAAAACCAAGTATACCATTTAAATATTATGACATCACTTGGAATATAGAAGGATTTTAAGACCAGTTTTGAGGAATTGAGGAAAACAGACGAACAAACACATTACTCATCTGTGACATAACATCAACCTCTTCCTCTTAGGTGCAAAGATGAAAGCATCAGCCAATAGATCATAAGCATTTTACTTAGATAACATCAAGCTTTGCTACCTTGGTATTCTACCTTGATGGGTTTAACTTTCTTAGCTTTCACCTGACTTGAATAAACTGCATAAATTTCAATTTGTGAAAATAATTGATTACGTTTACTTTTCACGTGGACATGGTTCTTAACTCTACATACAGCTATAATACCTACATTTATACAAAGATAAACCTGTAATGTGCACGTGTGGAATGTGCACACATGGAATTGCTGTGTCTTCTAAGTTACTGGATGTATAAACTAAGCAGCCTGTACCATGTACATTGAAAAAAATAATTTCATTTTTTCTGCCGATCATTTTCAGAGTAATTTCCAGTTAAAGCTGGGCAAATTTTCCACTATATCAGCATTTCAGAATGGAAAACCTTTCAGTCAGTTGACCAAAAAGTACCGTAGCTGTCTTGCCTTAATGACCTCACTCTAAAACGTGTTTAAGATCAAATGATGCCTCATTTTGATTGAAAATATTTTAAAATTATATCACCACCAACAACCAAAATCTAACTGCTTAACCTTTTATAATGTGTTAGGGTAAAGGATGTTTTGGTTTGTTTTGTTTTGTTTGCTAAAATATATGTGGCATTTATATTGTAGTTGACTAAGTTATTTGACTGAAAAATACTTCTTTTCAGATTTGTTTTGAATGGACCACTCTCCATACACTTAAAAAGTTTTCTCTAGACCAGTGTGATACCCCTGCAGATAACTGACTTACCTAAAGGTATCCACTTCATAACCTTCAGGGAGAGAGAATTTATGATTTTGCCTTCTTGCAGTAACTTTTGTATGTACTTCTCCAAAGGACCATACCCCATCTTTTCTTCCCAATGCATCACAACCAGGACTATTAAAAGATATTATATCTTTAATCTTCAATGTCTGAATTTTTATTTTTTTTTTGCAGATCTACTAAATTACATTAGCAGACTTTAATTATATTTGTGAATATATATATATATATATATTTAATTTATAAAAGAATGTGATGAAAAAGTGTCCAGACCTTGCTTTGATTCTATCAGATTCATGCTCATTATTCTACTTTCAATATAGATTTCATTGTCCTTTCAGTCACACTGCTTAATATTGAGAATAACTGGGGGTGAGCAGGGGGAGGGGGGAGCTAGGGGGTGCAGAAAGAAGGAAAAGTGGAACTGAAGTGGTAAAAACACAAAGGGGGCAAAAGGTGTTCCCACTGTAAGCCTTTAGGAGCTGAGTGATTTGGCACCACCAACCATCATCTTCATATATCAGATTGATTAGATGATTTAATATTTATACCACAGGCTTTCACAGACATACAATCACAAAAATACCCAAGAGCTGGTAACTGAAAACCAAAAGCAGACAACTTAATCTATTAGGAATGACTCGTTAATCTGATGAAAACTGCATTTCACAAGGATTTTGGAACTATCTACAGCATCAGAGCACAACAAGAGTCAATATTTCACTAAAAGAGACAAAGAAGAAAGCAGCTGCAGTGCTAAACGGCAGAATACAGTATGATGATTTGTGTCCCAATTATTTCTTTAGTACCTTCTAAACTTGCACAAATTGAAGCTAAAAATTTCTCTCATTTCCTGTATTTTATTTTCTTTTTCTCTTAGCAGGAATAAATTTATGCTACACAAAAATAATATCATTTAATGTTAAAACCAGGAAATGTGAAAGAGGAAGGGAACTAACAGAGTAACTGAAAATAAAATGTAACTCGCTGCTGTTATAAAAAGGTGACTTGTTAAAATATTAATTTAGCATTTCTGTTAGATACTAAATAAACCTTTACTTATACAAAAGTACAGATGCCTTATACAGCTTTTTTTAGGTACCACAAACATTGCAAGCAATAGTCTAACTTATCTTCTCATTATTCTAGCTATCTAGGGGAATAAATCTACTGATTTCAAGTATCAGCTGTGAAGGCTTTCTACATGTACCGTATTTTCTATCTAACCAGCTTAACCTCAAGGCCTTTACAAAAATTGCTTTTATTTTGTAGACAAAAAAACCAAACAAACAACTTTGAGCCTTATATTGCATTATTTTTGCATGGGTATGATTGAAAAATATTAATGAATATAAAATTTATTTAAATTATTTCTTCTTTATAGAATCTTATTTAAAAAGAGATAATTTTATCGGTTGCATTTGTCAACATTTGTAAATGTGTATCACACGACAAGCTCTTCTGATATTAAATCAGAGGGCCATCCTCCACTGCATTTCAGCATTCACCTTGATGGAGGTTTTTTGAATAAATGCTTTTGCCTTCAAGGTGGTAATTGGTGATCTGTACAGCCAGGGATGTTATCCCAACACTGATCTGTTGAAAAACCTCAAATATAATTATAAAATAATATAATCATATACTGTAACTGTATATAATTCAGGCTGTAATTTCCATAATTGATCCTGGAAGTAGCCAATTTTAATTTAATTGGCTGGTCTGGACAAAGTTATAACATTCTTAACCTCTTGGCAATATTTATTTGCTATCAGAGCTAGAATTGGCATCTGCATACCATCTCTTTCTGTATTTTTTGTTGTTTGTAAAGGAACAATCAGTTTATTATACATATAGAATAATATGCATTTATCAAATTATACATTGTCTATACATATTATTTCTTTATTAAAAAAATATATGCATGTTCATGTAAAACCCTTAAATTGCAAAGAGAAAAAGGAAGTCTATTTGACAAGGCCTGAAGATGCAAGGGAAATATCTCAAAATAAGTGTAAAGTATGTTTGTTACTAGTTTGTCTAACTGGTTGACATTAGATCTATGATAGAAGCAAACTTTTATTATTAAAAAACTACAAGTGTCTTCCATATGCACTCCTCTACAACCAAAAAGCAATGGACCAGAGGGAATCTTTTCTGGCTCGGAATTGTGAACTTGGAGTTAGTGTCTCCAAAAAAGAAGACATTATATGCAGTGGGATTGTAACAAAGTCTGAACTTTTATTCTGTATATTCCCTCAATGTATTTGGCTTTACAAAACATACAAGTTGGTAAAAACAGAGGCGTTTACCGTTGTTGGTGTTGATGAGAGCAAGGCCATTCAGAGACACCTTCCTGTGGAGGCTGCTGGCCTGTGTAAATATATGGACTTCAGTTATTGTCACTTTAAGCTCAAATGACAAATCTGTTTTTTGTTTATTGGTTTGGTATTTTAAAATATTCATTTAAGCAGGTTTACACAGCTTGTGGATGATTATTTGCTTGGAAATTAAATCTCTCCAGCTCTCCCATCTTACTTTCATAGCTGTCAGCTCTTCCTGTCAGCCTCCCTCCACCTTTCAAAGGACTGCTAATTCACATTAAAGCCTGTGTTTATGCTACATAAGGCTTTTATTCATTACAAATAGAGGAAATATATAAATTAATAAATGCTGTGTTTAGGATTTTGTTTATTCTTTACGTTGACTACTGTTTAATTGAAGGAGACATACTGTTATGTGCAAAAAGTGCTGTTGAAATAATTTAAAATTATAATTATTTTAGTCTTCTGAGAAGTTAAACTGTAGCTGCCAAATAGTTTATAGAACAGGTTGCATTTACATTACTCTGTGGTTGTTAGCCAACTAACCACAAGACAGGACAACAGTGATTAATATTATGTTATACAAAATGCCAAGTTTATAAAATTCCACCAAAAACTTTGTAGTCAATTACATGGTTTCTTAGTAGATCTGCTGAAAAATTTGGATCAGGATTAACAGCAAAAAGACAAGTTTTTCAGGTTATTTTAAATATCCCTTTGAACACAGAAAACAAAGTATTTAGCAGGGACACTCCAATGGCAAAAAGTATGCAACTCATATTAATAGAGAAATAAATCTGGGAATAATGGTTTTGGACACTTTGGAAATTATACAGTAATATATCTTCATTTGCAAGACAAAGTAAAACAAGAAATTACTCAAAATCCAATTTGCAAAGGTCAAACCTGTTTAAATAACTACATAAACATGACCTAGTATAGGAATGGCAAGAGTATTAATTTTCTTAAAGATTCGATTTTAAATTATGGTATAATTTTGCCTGTGGACAAAGATTTACCTTGTGAACTTAAGTGTAGACCAACAGCCAGCACAAATACTTTATCTTCCTGTCTTAAAAGAACAGGATGCTTTACTTTTCAGGAATGCTTCTATTTCAGTGATTAAAACTTAAACATCATCTTTGGGAAGGTAGTTGATTTCATCCAGTAAATATGTCCATAATGATGCCAATCATTCTGTAAATGCTTGGCTTGCCGGAAAATATCAT
This sequence comes from Chaetura pelagica, assembly GCF_000747805.2. Taxonomy (NCBI): domain Eukaryota; kingdom Metazoa; phylum Chordata; class Aves; order Apodiformes; family Apodidae; genus Chaetura; species Chaetura pelagica. The sequence goes on along the minus strand of NW_009953786.1, from coordinate 802,070 downwards.
CAAGGCAAAGGAAGTATAAAGGGAGAACATTTGAATCTTACAGAAATTGCAGGTAAAAGAATCACATGAATTTATGTATGTTAATTTTATTTTTTTATATACTTGTGTTTTGTTGGACTTCATGTTTTGGTTCTACATTGAAGCACCTAATTTCACAGCTTGCTACCTTAAATTTATTTTAAAATAATTGTATTGCTTGATTCATTGTAGTTGGCCAATGTTTTACAATTAGCCAACCCACTTTCTATTGTATTTTTTAAGTTACTTTTTCAGAGACTGTTACCAAGTCAGACTAAAGGCAACCAGAGAATTCAGGTTTTTTCAGGTTTAATTAATTCAACAAGTGCCTTTCCCTACTTAAAGATTTTATTTTATTTTTTTTTTTTTGCAGCTTATTTGGCTTACTTCTGAGTTCTGTTCTGGGATTTGGAAGGTATCTCTGTTGCTTTACATTCATTTAGTAAACCCCAAGAGGGCTTCAGAGGCAAAGCTTCTTAGTAGAGGATTGCAGACTTATTGATGAGAAAAAGTTCAGTTAAAACTCTCAGAAGGCCTGCAGTTCATTGCAATTCAGTTGCTCAGAGAAGTTAAACTTGTTTATTTTACTTAATATTTATCAACGTATTTAAGTGGTAGTACATATCATGCAGTGAAAACTGTATATGGATGCATAGGAACGTACCTATAAGCTAAACAAGGCAATTAAAGGAAACACACAGACACACACACACACACACACACACACATATCTATATAGCTTTAATCTGATAATTTTTTGAGCTGCTTAATCAATAGTTTGGAAACTAATATTCACAATCCTTGGTATAGGAAACATCTTTTTAGTGCACTCAAAACAATCTAAAAGATGAGACCTATTTTTTTACAAGAAACTGAACAAAAAGTAATTAAAATACACAGCATCAACAGGAAAACAACATTCTGTCTGCTGGGGTAACAAAGTACTGTTGTACAAAACCACAAAACTCACAAATGGTATGAAATACAGCATTCACCTTCAGCTAAACATAAGCAATTTTGCAATTCCCTAATTACAGAAAAAAAACATAGGTCAATGTACTTTTAAAAATATTTTACTTGCTACAGTGACACGTCAAATTGTTCTTCAATGCCAGTTAGGTGGATGAAAATAGTGATTAATTATCTTTATTATATAAATAAAGTGAGATTTGACTAAGTTACTCAAGATTTCATAGGACATGGGATGAACATCCAAAAAGCAATACCATGTTATAGTCCTCTTTTTGCTTAAAAAGGTCTTTCTCTGAAAGTGCTGGGTTACACCTTGCAGTACTTATGCATATTACTGAAAAACCTCTTTGGATATCAAATTGCCTAATCCTATATAGATAACTTAGGACAAAGAAGTGAATTAAATCTTTATTTTCCAGACCCAGGCCCTCACACTAGAATAACCCTTCTGTCACATTTGCAGTGAAAAGAATAACATAAGTTACCAATTGTCTTGCTCTAAAACCCAAACCACAATGATAATAAAAGTAATATATAAAAATGAAAATATTCCTCTTGCCTTATTTGAAAACTGAAACAATGAGTAGAAACAAGTCATCAAAAAGGAGAGGCCAAAAAACAGGGGAAGGGGAAGGAGAAGGGGAGGGGGAAAGGGAAGGGGAGGGGAGTAGAGGGGAGCAAAGAAAAGGAAAAGGAAAAGAAAAAGGAAAAGGAAGGGAAAAGGGAGGGAAAAAAAGAAGGAAAATAAAAAGATGGAGTTGATATTCAAAGCTCTTAAATGTCTTGCAAAGGGCCAGTGTTTTAATCCTAATAACAGAAACAGACACCTTGTCTCCAAGACTTGAGCTCAGATCAGACGAGGCTCAGTTTGCCTTCTTCCTTACACAGATCACTGATTCCGTCAACCTGCAAATGTAGCTGTGCATCTGCAATGAAACAAGTAGCTTTTCCTTTAAACCTCAAATTCAAAGTCTATGCACTTTACACAGTATTTAAAACTTTGAACATTTTGGGTACTTCCATTCTTTATCCCAGATACAACCGAAAGCCCCTGAATTTTGCAGGAGAAAGAACATGACAGAAAAATCACAGAAAGACTGAGATCTAAACTCAGACAAAGATCTGCACTTTTTAATTAAATAATATTATATTTTAAACGTAACTCGATAAAATATATATAGATGGGTCTATTCTTAACCCCAGCAAGGGATATTTTGATAAAAGGATGTAACTGAGTTTCCTTGAAATTACTGAGGGACTTCGGGACCTGCTTAAATTACCTCTCTTGTTTAATTTGCCATTTGGACATGAAGAGCTGAATATGAATCTTCATAGAATTTGAGAACTTACTGGTGAAAGAAAAAGCCCTTAAGTTATAGATTCCCTATGGAAAACTATTCCACAGCCTAATGTATCTTCCTGTCAGAACGTTTTTCATTATATTTACTATAGGCTTTTATGTTCCTAATTCCATCATATTATTAATATGTATCTTAATGTACAACATTAAAACCACTTCTAGCCTTCTTGACATTTACATAATTATATTCTTATGGACGACCTTTTGAGTCAAAGCTGAGGTGTCCTTATTTCACTGCTAAAAAGTTTCCTTCATTCAGTTTATTCGGTCTTTTTTTTTCCTTTCTCTATCCCATTAATAATAAACTATTTCCCAGCATAGTCCTTTCATGCCATTTAATTCCTTCTTATTTTTGTTTTAAGAAATGAAGGTGCTACTTCCCTCACAGCTGATGGAACTTTTAAACCTTCCATCCGTTGCATAAAGCAAGATGCAGTTTTGTGGAGGAAAGCTCTGCATAGGAACAATCCCTTGCATTAGTTTCCCATGCCACAAGGCTATGGGCTCAGCTGTCCCCCTTGCAAAACAACCTCCCTCTTCAGCAGCTGCTACTGGAAGTTGAGAGTTGCAGATATTAGTAGGCAGGCAATCTACATGGCTAGAAAAACCTGCTGCACACTTCTCAGCTTTCATGCTTGTCACAGTTTGACTTAGGTCCGACAACAATGCTCTCGATCCCCCCTCCCCCCAACCCAGGTAGGGAAGGAGAGAGAGAAAAAGAGAGAGACTTGGCTGGATTGAAAACTAAACTACACAGCTTTAATTAAAACACTAATGAATGATACAAGAAAATATATACAATTATATACAGATATATATTCAGGTATGGGCAAAAGCCTCTCGCCTCCCCCCACCCCAGCAACTCCCACAGCACTTCCCTGAACTGGGAAGAGTCCCGAGGAATCCCGGAGCTGCTGCTGGAGAAAGCAGAGAGTTATGGGGGTCAGGAGAGATCAAGGCTGAGGATCGACGGTGATGGATGAACAGAGTCCTCCCCGGACGCTGGCCATGGACAGAAGAGAAGGGGAGAAGAAGAAGGAAGGAAGTTGTCTTCTGTGTTCTCTGACCTTCCTCTGAGCTTACGTAGATATATGGAATGGAATATCTTTGGCCAATTTTGCTGTCTGTCCAACTCAGCCTCCTACGGGGGGGTCACAGATCTCCCCATAGTGTCTGAGCTGGCAGAGTGCAGGTGCGGCCTTGAAGCCTCAGTAGTTAGAAAAACATTCCACTGTCTTATCAGCCTAGCAAAACACACTGTTGCTAGTTACAAGAAAGCTTACTGAAGGAAAAAAAAAAATCAGTAAAAAGAAAAATTGGCTTCATCCTGGCTCAAACCAGGACAATGCTCTGATTTTACAAACTGTTCTTCACTTTGTCTCTGCTCCCAAAACATAACAAAATACTCACACCCACTTAAACAGTCAAATAGTAAGCAAAAGAGCAGAGCAGCTCTGAATACAGGAATATTTTTTGATATATACTCCATCTGCTGAGATTTTGGTTGCTTACTTCTGTTACTTGCTTAAGACGCCTTAGCTTCCTAATATGCACTGCACTGAAGAAATGCAGTGAAATTCTCTAATAAAATTGTCATGTTATTTGGATAGAGAGTGTACCAAACAAAGTACCTAAAAGTCCTAATAATGGAAATATAAAGTGAATCATGCAAATTAAAATGCAACCCTGAAGTCCTAACCTATATCAGAGGTAAGAAACTATGCTTTTCTTTTGAAGGACATGTCAAAAGGAGAGGTACAAAGACTTAATAAAAAAGGGGCTTATTAAGTGTCAAGGAGAAATTCCAGTCACTTATGTCATATATATCTATCAAACATATTTGTATTATTTGAGCAATTTAATCCTAACAACTTTTACCTCTTTATTCCCCATTTTTTTTTTCTTTAGATGAAATTGTTAAAATAACGGAGACTTAAGATAAGTAAGAGGCCATCCCTTAGATAGCTTCACTCTGAAAACTTGATTCTAATAAAAAAATTAGGAAATGTCATTGTTCTTTGAAATAAATTATGCCAAAAAAGCTTCTCACTGGCCAACATTGAGGCCTGCCAGTTAGTTTGGCATTGCTGTGCATAAAGCATGTACAGAGAAAGTAAGACAAGTCAAACACACAAATGAGTTAAACATGGACTACTCTTTGAGCACGTCTAAAGATTTAGAAGGGGAAAAAAACAACAACAAAACAAACAAAACAAAAAAAACAAGCTGTGAGAGCAAAGATAAAACAGAAAAAAATAATTTTGACAAAAAATATACGGACTTACAGAATCACCAGACATATGAAATACGTGTCATAGATAGAGATATTTTCTTACTGCACACTGGAAACAATTGCAGGATGTGTACTTGCTGCATTCTTAAACAGTTTTGAGAAATTAAAGTGGAGAGAATATTAAAAGGTTAAAATAAGGTTAAATAGTTAGATTTTGTTTGTTGGTGGTGATATAATTTAAAAATATTTTCAATCAAAATGAGGCATCATTTGATCTTAAACACGTTTTAGAGTGAGGTCATTAAGGCAAGACAGCTACGGTACTTTTTGGTCAACTGACTGAAAGGTTTTCCATTCTGAAATGCTGATATAGTGGAAAATTTGCCTAGATTTATACATCCAGTATCTTAGAAGACACAGCAATTTCACGTGTATCCACACGTGCACATTACAGGTTTATCTTTGTATAAATGTAGGCATTATAGCTGTATGTAGAGTTAAAAACCATGTCCACGTGAAAAATAAACGTAATCAATTATTTTCGCAAATTGAAATTTATGCAGTTTACTCAAGTCAGGTGAAAGCTAAGAAAGTTAAACCGATCAAGGTAGAATACCAAGGTAGCAAAGCTTGATGACGAGTTTAAAATACCTAAACAAAAAAGCCAACTAGTTGCCAAATGTGAGTTGAAATTATTAATGATCTGTTAACATAAATATTTGAATGAGAGAAGATTAAAAATAGCACATATAGAATTATGAAGCTCCTGAATCAGTGATTAGAGACCCTTTCATGAATTGCACACTAAAATTGCTGGGCCCATGCTATTATTTGTAGCCCATGGAACTAAATTCTTATTAAACCAAAACAAAATGGCAAAAAAACCCCAATCAAACCAACCAAACAAAACCTACAAAAAGAAATAAAAAACCCCAAATTAGCTAGCACTGACATAAAATAAATCAACAACTGTTGTGGGCTAAATATCAGTACTTGATCATATCAGGTTATGTCTGGGGATGGGAGTAACTGCTTGTCGAGCAGAGGTATCATTAATGCAAAAATGATTCAAATATACCTACATGATGTACCTTGTTGTGCACAATTTTACTCCCAACTCTGCTCTGCTGCTAGTTTCTTTTAAAACTAGTATAGAACTTGAAATTTAGAAGGATTCATTGGGAAAAAAATAATTGTTCAGGTGTGAAATGTATATTACACCATAAAGATAACATTAGAGAAGTCTACTATAAATTTTTCAATGTAACATTTATTTTTATATTAAGGAGTTTTTAAAAAAATACATATGGTTGCTTGATTGTTCAATAACCAATTGTTTGGTTAAATACAGGAGATAGTATATTTCATATACTCATGCACAAACATCATTTAACAAGCATCTGCTAATTCATTTATGACCATCAGTGACCAATACCACTCCATAAATAAATACAACTCAAATGCAAAGCAGGCTTAGGACATCAATTAATTGTTTGTCATATGTAACCTATTAATAAGTTATAGTCTATGAAAAAAGTTCGTATTAGGTTAGACAGGAAAAAGGAGCAGTAGAATGGACACAAAGCCGTATCTTTTTACTAAATGTATAACAACAAATCAGTAATGGAACAGATTCTCCTTTATGCCCAGCTCCCAGGTTGAAAGAGAACTCAGAAACTGACAGCTACGTGATGCTGTTGACTGGGTGCTCAGTCAGTCACTAGAGCTGCAACTGAGCTGAAGAGCCACAGCACCTTATTAGGTACTCTTTTGGTCCTTGTGTATTCATGCAGTACAAATGCTTCACTCAGGTCAGAGCAGGTGGAAGCAGAGCAGCTACAAGAGCAAGCTTGTCGAGACCCCGGAGAGTAAGCTGGCTGATCTCATTTTGAGCAGCTGTAGCTCTGAATGGCTCTCAACAGCAACAGTAGCGGGAGGGCCAGCTCTGTGTGATCAAAGGGCTTTGGCAGTCATGATCTCTGAACTAATTCCAGAATGTCAGTGAAATGGCACATCAGAACAAAAAGAGACTGTAAGGAATTTTATAGCTATGGGGTTCATTGCAACTTTAATTAGGCCCAAAAATAGATTTGGGGACAAAAGCAAATAAGCCTTTATGAATATGGTGATAAGTACAAATGTTCTTGGTTTATTTTCCTTCCTCTGTGGAAACCATTCTTTAGTAAAAGATTTCACAGATGTGGGGATCCCAAAATGAAAAACATTACATGAGAGGAAGAGAAGTTGTGTACATAAAGAAAGAAAAGGGGGGGGGGAAAATCTATAATAATTATTATTTAAACAGATTATAAAATCTTTTCAATTAATAGGGAATTTAGGACAGAAAACTGTGAGCATTATGTACATGTACTTTTGTGAATAGAAGGAAAAAAAAGGAAATTTCTGGAAGTTCCTGTTGTTTATATTTCTCTATATACAATTAAACAATACAGAAAAAATGAAAGCCAGAATAAGAATCCTTAAATTTACATATTTTTAGGGATGGAGAAACAGAATGGTTATTGCTATGCCAGCTTTGAACAAAGAAGACCTAGATTTGATTACCTAATTGGCTTTAGGTGTTCTATTTAATTGTAAGCAAATAAAAGCCGGAATTTTAAAAGGCATTCAACTACTGATTTGAGTACCTAAAAAAAAAAGGTTTACTCATCTCTCTGGAAAGAGATTCAGGTCCTGTGATTATAGGTCTTTAGTTTAAGGATGTGAGGTTCCTAATCTGAGAGTTTATATAGTCACTGAAAAAAGGCAGACTCCAAACAAAGGAGCTTTTGACTAAGCAAGTCATCTAGACTAAATCTCACAAAAGTAAGGGAAATCTGGAAGGTACCACACAGGGTTTGATATTTTTGTACCTGAACCTTTCTCTACTCATATATTTGTTTCCTCATTTTGGTTGTGGCTTCTCCATCAGACGATGATAGCTTTCCCTTAATTAACTTGCAGTAGATTATTGAAATTTAATCACACAGTGTTCATACAGCTCTGTAAAAGGAATGAAGAAGTTAAACATTCAGTGAAAAGGGACAGAGATGGTTAAAAGGTTTCTGAAAAATGCAAGAATTGGATTATGATAAAGAAAAGGATTAAAGAGGTGACTTAGTAAGTGTAAATGGAATAAAGAATGGTTAAGCAATTTAGAGGAAGAGTTTATGTTCCCTCTGCCTAAAATAAGGAAATATTCAACTATATTAAAAGATTACAAATGTTCCACCAATAAAAGTATATTATTTTCATATTTAGATTAAATTGTGGAACCCTTTGACAAATCAAGTTGTTGAAAAAAGCAATCCTAAAAGCCCTAAATGTCACAGTTGTCAATCTGCTGCTTTGGGGCTTTAGAAAATCTCTAGTTATGCAGCTATGAGCAAATGAAGAAATGCTGCAACATTACTGTAGTTTTGACCCTGTCTATCCCTTGAAAAACAGTATTTGAGCATATGTACATGGTAGTCCAGCCATGACCAACCGATATTGGTTCAATAAACCAACTTTATTTTGAGTTTATCACAGGCTAACAGCTCAAGCATAGTCTTCTCTAGAAGCTGATCATTTATTTGTCTAAGAACATTTAATCTGTACCTATGCCTTTAGAAATAAAATTATATTAAAACATTGTCAGTAAAGTATCCCTCTTGTCCTTACTTCAAAGTTCATTCACCCTTCTCTGTTAGAGACATCAGAGTGAATGTCATGATCTTTGAAACCAAAATGGTGTCAAATATATGTTCTAGATATTGTATGTTATGGATATTAATTTTGAAATGTTCAGCATTGACACTAAGTTTAATTCCAGTCTGACTGAGGTTAATATGACATCTAAAAAGGTAAAATAGGGTTTGATAACAGGATATAGATATAACCTACAGCCTCTAGCTCCAGGCATACTCCTCTGAAGACAAGGGTAACAGTTAGAAGATGAGACACAGACAATACTAGGAATCTAGTTTTTAAGAATACAGACTTGAAAGGTGTAATCAAGAACCACACAGAGATTTGCTTACTTGCTAAGTGAAATGAAATAGTTCACAAAGTACTCAGTCCTTAACATCTAAAAACAAGTACACAAAAACATTATTTATTTATTTTTTTAAATGAGCAGTTAAATATATAAAATGCTTGCAGATGACATTGAGGTAATTTAAAGACATAATACCTAGACACACTCATGCTTCCCTTTACTTTCACTTATTCCCCTTCTTCTGTTCACCAGGAAAAAAAAAAAAAAAAAAAAAAAAAAAAAAAAAAAAAAAAAAAAAATGGTACTAGATGTCAGAAAGAAATATTTAAGGAAATACAGCAAAATAGATTAAGTTGCTGTTTTCCAACATATAATATCACAACAGAATCGGTCAAATGGCTAAGGAGTCTCTTACCAGGTTTTATGCCTTTAATAATAAAATTCTTCGATATTGAAACCTATAAAGCAGAAAGCCAGGAAAGCTGATAGATGATCAAGAGATAACAGGACCCCTCACTGAGACTAAGACTATTGCAGAAAGGCTAAAGTAATTTTTTTATTTTGGTTTTGGTATTCCTAGTGGTGGAAAGACATTTCTCACAGGACACATGGGTACAATCCACTGTCAGAGGAAAGACTCAGATCTTTAACCAACTAAAACCCATACAAAATACAAACTAAAACTCAATAAATTGAACTGTCAATCAATAGAATCAGACAGTTCTGCAGCAATTTGATGTCTGTGTTCAATTCTTATGTGCAAACCAAACTCAGCGTCAGAGGAATGAAAGGTGACAAATACCACATTCGTATCTAAGCACAATTTCAGAGGTGAACCTGACAAGTGCAGGCATCAAAACCTAATTTCCAGACCAACCTATCTGATAGGAGTTATAGAAAAGTTAGTACAGACATCCTAGATAACTTACAGAGTTCTGTCATAGTAGATGGAGGTGATGTAGGGATGCAACACTTCATAGTGTGCTTCTTCCAGTGTTCCAATAAGCTTCTTCATCTGGGTTATGGACTTGCTGAAAGATTTTTATGAGATACCTCACTAAGACAAAGAAAGCAATTAAAGAATTGTAAGATATGAAAACAAACTGACTTCTGAATGAGTACTGATTAAAAAGATACAAAGCAAAGGACTGGAAAAAATGGACAATTTTCACAGTGAAAAGAGATTAGCTGTGTTGATATCCTTCCATGTATTTCTCACAAAACCTACCATGATAAAGAATATCAGAAAGGGATTAGGTAAAGACATAAAACAGATAAAAAATGAATATTGAGAATAATAACTCACATTAAATGTGTAATTTAGGAATTGCCTGATAAACTACTGATTACCAGACATCTAGTCCTTGCATTAACTGCTTCTTTTGTGGTTTTCCTTGGCATTTCCAGTTGCCTTTCATCAAGAAGAGCTACAGAGATAGACTTTGGCCTGGAGCAGATTTGCAATTTGATTTTAAAAGCTGTGTATGGAAAACAAAACCACCACACATATAATGTCAAAAACATTGTATTCATATCTTGTTAATTAAAGAGTGAAAAGAGCTTTCACTCCTGCATGTAATATTAATAAATTCCTCAGATGTATGATCCCTTGATGTGAGCTTCAGAAATATATTAAAAGAATAGTTAGTTAGCTCATCCAACTACTAAAAAGGATTTATTAACTCCTATATATTATGAAATATCACTGTTAACAGACAGTATTATATAATACATCGAATTTTTGATGTCTGAAACTTATAAAAGTGCAAAAAATGTTATGTCAAAAAAAAAAAAAATCAAATAATTTTCAAAACCGTCTTATTTAATTTGTTTTAAAAGTTATATCAAGTCACAAATCCATGTCTGTAAGGAAAAATTTAAAACATCTAACCAAAACCAGAAACATTTCTAGGTATTACTTCTGTACTCAGCTGAACAATAGATAGGTGTTTGCTGAACAGAGATGTCAGTGGAGAGCAGGTTATAATCAACTTACGAGTTTATAGCCACAGCTATAAAATTAGTGGTATCACATACTAAGCAGAGGAGCTGGCCGTCCTCATAGTGCTGTATGACTGCTCCAAAGCAAATGTAGCGATATCTGTGTAGCAGTCCTAATAAGTACCTCATATACATGAACAGCATTTTACTGGAATATTGCATCAGAAACTTTAATATTGCCAGTCCAGGTATTTCAATACACTAAACTTTGTTCCAGTAAAGTGGAACTGAGTACCCAATGATATACATACAGACAGACAGACAGATAGTTATAGGTATGTATGTACATCTATACATAATGACCTATATATAACAGCTATAGTGTCACCTATAGTGAGAAAAAAGTAAGTTTGCCCAGTACAACTTAACCCATGTATCTTCCAGCAAAACAGAAATCATACTTCTTAAAACCCTGAGTCAACTGAAATCACTTGCATATGTATTTCCTGACGCTGACACCAGACAATCAATTTCCGAGGGTAAGTAGATTTTTATATATATATATATATAAATGAAGCAAATTAAGACTGTATCCATTTAATCACTTTAATAACTCTAAAATATTTCAATAACAATGAAACCAAAATCAATAGGAAGAGATTCTTTAGTTCGAGGCCCACTGAGAAGTATTCCTGTGATCTAAAAAATTTCTTTGTGGCATATCAAGAAAATATCCATACTTTCCTTTCAATAATCTCTTGAATCAATTTGTCATACTCCCTTCTAAATACACTTATTAAGATTGAGTTTTTCACTCTGGTCTTCATACACTCTGCTAATGAAATAAACACCCTCATTCTTTATCACTGAGGCTTTTCAGAGTTGTGGGCCCTAAACTGATTCCTAAGTGCCTCCAGTTTATGACATCATTCTCCCGTAGTTTACTAGATGCAATTTTTAAATCAAATGTAAACTGATTTCTCCCACCTAGGTTATGACAGATACGTATTTTTCTACCACCTTTTCCATAGATGTCTCAAATGACCAAGCGTTTGAGAAAACCTTTTTATTCATTAGGAAGGACAGAGGTATTTAATCTCCCTTTGTATGTGGCAAAGGAGCTACATCAATCACAATTTTGACCTTCTGTGAGTATGGGTGATACACCAAAAAAAAAAAGCATTCACTGTCCCCTACTATCTTTACAGGGCAACTTTTTTTAACAACTTGATTTCTTTCAGTGCAACTCTCATTTTGTAGGAGCTTAATTCCAGAGCAGAAAATAGATACAGGTGTCTGAAACTGAAAACAACCTCAGCAGTATACAAATTATTTCATATTATCTAGATAAAAGAGTCACAACTTTGAAATTAAAATCACATCTTTGCATTAATATTTTCGTAAAGGACAGGGTCCATATTTCTTTCAGATAAACTGAATACTTACAGAACATTTAGTTTAAAAAGACCCAAATGCTGAAGAGACCATAAATACTTTAGTATGTTGTAAGTTGCATGTTCCTAACCAATGTTAAATTACTGTAAAGAAACCTTAGTTATTAAAAAGTATTCTGGACAGGTTCTAACAGGTCCGTTTAGGATGCTGTCCATGCAGGGATCTCTTGCTGAGGCAGAACCTGACAGTGGGATTAAAATATCCATATTCTGCTGCTCTGTGTGTGATAGAGGAATGATGCAGGAAACACCCCACTAAAGTGTTAACATTTTCTCTAGCCCTAAGTTTTGACTGCAGTCAAGTGTTTCTGACTCAGAGTTTTGTTTAAGATTTTGAAAATCTTTCACAAAGAATCAGTGCAGAAAGAGTAAGAATTAAGCTTATGCTTTCTCAAAGTGTCTGTCAGAATTGGTTGTGGAGGAGTTGGCTATAATTGCTTTGAAAAAATATGCATAATAAGATATCTTGGCAGCTGATTTTTAGTGAGTCTTGTGCAGTTTTCAGAGCATTACCAGATTACTTTCATCAATTACAATAAGGCTGCAAAATAAGCCAGCTGGAGTAAGCTCTGGCATTAAAAGACTTCTCATGAAATTTGTAAGATTGAATGTGACTCATAAACCACTGCTTAATCCTATACAGAAATCAAACTTATGATACAAAATGTTTGACAAGAATTTATTTTGGACAATGTATTGTATTCTTTACTCAGATTTCACTCCATGCTTTCAGTCATGGAAACACAGAGACAAATTAATGTTTCCAAATCCATGCAGGGATTGGATGTACAAAAAGAATCCATGAAATTGCTGTGTGGACTGCAATATCCCAAGGGCAGGCTGTGGTAACAGCCTTGTCCAGACCTAGGGGGATCCTGACTCAGCATGACAAAATGCAGTCAGGTCTCCACTTGAAACAGTCATACTTGTGGTATCATTTCACAGTGAAGTGATGTCAGAACAAGGAGGAACAGCAACAGCTAAGAGCTTGGATGGATTGCTATAGAGCTGCATTTTTATCTTTTGAAAAACTTAGAACCTGTCTGGACTTTGGAGATGCCTCTACTCTGACTCAGCTGTTTTGCTGGGCAAGAAAGCAAGTGCCACATGTTTCATTTGATTGAATCACAATAGGTTTTTTTTTTCTTCTTTAAAAGAATGTCAATCTCTGAGAAGACCAAGCTTGAAGCTGCTTGAAGCTGAAGCTGTTGAATCTTCATGCAGAGGGCTCAGAATTGAATATTCCAGGTCAGATGCTGAACCACAGCACTTCTTCCTCCCTAGTCCTGGATTTCAAGATGCTGCACTTCCAATGTACTAATACCCATAGAACAGAGGGAAGCTGCCCTAGTGCATCACCATGCATTGCCTTGGCACTAACACACAGCAGCCAGTTGCCTTCTGCCACTCAGGAACAGCCTGAGCAGCCTCCTCTTCATGGGCATCAGAGCCTTCCCAAACAGCATGAAGCAGCACTGAGGTCTTTGTAGCACTTTGTCACCATAAACTATTGCATACATCAATACTATCAACACCTCTTTGCATTGATTGATGTGGGTGACAGAACAACTTATCCCCCAGATCAGAAATCTATACAGGCCTTTGCTTCCCTGGGAGGCTTTCTCCCAGCTTCACAAGGCTTTCTAGAAAGGATTTGCTGCTAATTTCCCTCTCTAGGAAAAAGCTAGAGTGACCTTAAATGTTTGAAGCATCTTGAATTCCTTGCCAGAGTGTGGAAAAGAGCCTGTCAGCTACTTCTGCTCAGATGTTATATCCTGTCACTTCAGAGTGAGAAGGCAGTCAAGTCTTCTCCTTAAAAGGAGTCTTGTCCTGTGGAAATTGCTCAGAAGTATTAGTTTGTGTTTGAATGAAGGCCTCATGCTTGGCACCATAATCACTGTTTGCCAGAGGCAGCCTGTGGCACTCCAACTTAGTCCTAAAGTGTCCAGTGTTAAGGAGGTTCAGCTTTGAAAATGTCCACTTAGAGAACGGTCCAAAGAGTACTTAGGGCACCTTCCAGTACCTGAAGGGGCTACAGAAAAGCTGGAGAGGGACTTTTTTACAAGGGCATGGAGTGATAGGACAAGGGAGAAGAGTTTTAAGCTGAAAGAGGGGAGATTTAGATTAGCTATTTGGAAGAAATTCTTTCCTGTGAGCATGGTGAGACACTCAGGTTGCCCAGTGAAGCCATGAATGCCTCATCCTGGAAGGGTTCAAGGTTGGATGGGGATTTGAGCAGCCTTCTGTAGCAGAAGGTGTGGATGCCTGTGCCAGGGGGTTGGAACTAGATGATCATTAAGATCCCTTCCAGCGCAAACCATTCTGTAATTCTGTGAAAACTTTTCGAAGTTATGAACATATTTCCTTCCTCAGATCATTAACTGGATGAAAGGATGCACAATGTATCCCATTTATCACTTCTGCTTAAATTGATAGGACAGACAAAAATTGCTGATTGAATGCAGTACTTTAAAAGAGGGAAAATCATGCAGTCAGTAAATTTTTCATCCAGCTCCAAACTATCTCAAAGAATACAGTAAATTAGAGTTTTAAAAAAATCTCTATGTTCCCTAATCTTAAACTAATATTTTACAATTCAGAGACATTTTTATTTTCTCTCTAGGTCACTCTGGTCTTCAGATTTAGTTCAGCTGATTATAGAAATATGATTTAAATATAAGAGTACTGGAAGTTTAGCTTAACTATTTCTATATCCAGTTTGAATGTGAAGTATAATAAATGTGAAACTGGACAAGCATGTTTTTATTATGACACTTAATAGTCCACAAAAAAAAAAAAAAAAGACCCTCCCATCATCCCTCTGTTTTAATTTATTATTTTTTTTTAAGAACACCTGTTTGTTTAGTAATTGCTGATGCATTCATTGGCATTCTGGAAATAAAAACAACCATCCTCTGCTTATGGAAATAGCATCTCTGCAGAGTCCTTCCACTCTGGGCCACATGATATATTCCACAGTTTATATATCCTATGAAGAATGACATTCATACAAATGATAACTTCACCCTAAGATAGTCTAATCCTTCCAAATAGACTCAAGATTTCACACACCTCAGCGATCTGAAGAACAACTGGAGAATAAAAGATATTGCTTGAATGAGAATGTAAAGTGACAAATATAGCCATCATATGTCAGATCTAGCCATATCACATTAAGAGATTTCTCAGGAAGCTGTTTTGCCACTTTATTAACCTCACATTCTTATCATTCTCTAGAAACCTTAAATTTCATTTCTGGATAGAATTAACCCCACTGCCATAATCTGCTCTGCTAGCTATACATGCAGTATTTTTTTACACCAACAGAATCAGAGAAAAAAAATACTAATTTGCTTCTTCTTTTCTACTTTATTTATCCTATCAAGAAAAGGTATTCTTTATTAAGATTTTATTGCCAAAGAAGCATGTAATTAATAAGTGATTGCCTTACAAAACTCAGTTTATTCCCATGTAGTTTATTCCACATGCCTTTCTAGAAGAGTGACTTACTGTGGAATACGCTAGGCTAAATACCTCCAGAGGACATGGAAGCTTTGCCTGTGCTAGTTTATTTTGGCAGATGGAACTTTTAAATATTTATTAAGCATTTGCTGTACCCTTGCTGTGATGAAAGAAATCAAACATTTCACTATGAATAAGCTACTCACCTAGTACTGGAGAGAAAAAAAAGTTTAAATATCTCAGAAACAGAGAGAGATGAATCCAAGCAGTAAATAGCTAAGTTTATGTGATGCTAAAGAAAGAAAAAAAACACAACAGTAACATGACAATCACAAGGTTTTTTTGCATCTATTATTTGCACAAGACATTTGTGATTAAATAATTATATATGTCATAGACAAGTATTAAGTGCTTTATGTTGACCGAATTGATGTTATGTTTTTAATTTGAAGGATACACAAAAAGGATATACTAAACTACCTGGCCTTATGAAAGTATGAAACTTATGAGGCTGGTTATGTTAACCTCAAATTCTATAAACAGAACATTAAATGTTTGACATAAAGAAGAGAAAAACCTTTGCTAACTTTTAAAATGTGAACATTTAACAAAGAGAAGGGTGTAAATAAAATATTACTATATAAATGAGTAGCTGCTACTCCCTAGATGACTCTTACATAGTCAGGAGGTTATTGCAAGGGCAGACAGAGTGCACTGCAGAACAGATTCTTTCCCAGAGATGAGTACAGCATATAGTAAAGTTACAACCCAACAAAGGTAAATACGCATAGGCCCTCAGGCTTAACACATACTTTACTAGAAAAGAAAATATTTCAACTAAAGAGGGATAGATTGGTTAGCAGGTGGCTAGCCAGCATGATCCCAAACATAATCACAAACATTTCTTTTTGTAATTTCTATCACAATTGTAGTTTTAAACACTTTGGGAGTCAATCAAGATGAAGGAATTTTATATTTCATGGAAAGACTATCTCTGGTTGATCACTGTGGCATTACAAAGCACTGGGATATGATCTAGGAATGCTGTTGTGCATATTTCTGTAGAAATTCTGAAAATTAAGGTGGTAATTCTGTGTTTCCTTAGGGGCCTAATTTACCATTTCAGATCCAGGCTGACTTGGCAGTGACTTCTCTTTCATTACTGTAGTAGAAATTTATAGAGTAACAGCTGTGGAAGAACAAGAATAAAATAGAGAAGTTTGCATCGAATGTATTTTTGCACATAGGCACACACAAGCTTGTACATAAACCATTACTGCCTTCATAATGAGCACTTCCATTAGAGAAATGCTTGACATAAAAGCTAGGCTTTCATATGTATCAGTCGTTTTTAACCTTTAACTGAGGGCTCACTGGAAAAGTAAAAATTCTGTTTGGTGGAGTATTTTGTAGTTTTGTAATGTAATTTCATTACCCACAGAATGAAGCATTTAGAGAAACGCTAATATACTTTAATATATTTTTAAAGGACATTACATTCAAAGCATCAGTAATTTCGTACGTTTTATATGAAAGTTCTTACCTTAGATAACAAGAGCAGTGAACCATTAGAATGTTGTCTGTTACTCTATTGGCATTAGACCCAAAGTATTTAAAATATAGCTTCTCAATCCTTGAATATGCAGTCTGTCTAAGCTATATTTTATCTGGAGGTAAAAAAACCAAACCTATTAGGACAATTAGAATAAAAATAGATATGGCTACAGATGGATCCAACTTGGTTTACTTTCTAATTTATTCAGTAAGGAATTTTAAATAAAATCTTTCTCAGTGTCAGAGTGCAATTTTGGATGTAAGCACAGAAAGGCATAAGCTTTTCACAGGATTCATGGCCCTACCAGTTAACTTTTTTAGGATTCTAGGATCGTTGGATAACCTAACATTAACAGTGGAACACACCTATTCATTATGTTCCTAAGTCTTAGTGAAGAAACTTAAGATTCAGTTAAAATATGTCTTGAACACATGGTCACACAAGTTTTAAATAAGTAAACATTTTTAAATTTTATAATACAGCAAACACATCTGAAAATATTTTCCCCAATGCGTAGAGTATTTGCAGACTGCTAGAACTTTAGCTTGCACAAGTCCTTAGAGTTGCACAAGTCCATCCTAGCACAGATAATACCTAATACTAGTTTAAGGTAGACCTCAACTAACATTAGCAATACTGTAGCACAGCATATCAACCTTTAGGTAGAATTTATACAACACGATGCTGATAACAACCATATTAATTAAAAGGTACTTGATCATTTCTTTCTAAAGATCCATAAACAAAACAAGACAAACAAACCACAAGTAAATGTCTGCATGAATGAGCAACTAGATACTGTAATAAAAATAAGTGAAGTCCCAGGTAAACTAGAATTAGAGGTTTTATAAGTGACATTCAATGTGTAACAGGAAACCATGTTAGACAGTGGTTTGATCTGGATATCTTTCAGTCTTTTTCTTAAGATATAAGAAGTTCAGCTTTGATTTCCTATCCAGGAAATTAGGGGAATCTGCACTCTCATTCATTTTCTGTAGTTGCTTTGAGGCAAACCAGCTAAAGTTGGGAACCTCTAAAACGTTCCTGCAGAGTGGGCAGAACAATGTGTTTTCTTTGTTCAGTTAATGTGCATTTTGGCAAAAACAGTGAGAGTGGTAGGCAAATCTGATCCTGCCTTTCTTGGTCTAGATTAGATGGCCCAAGTGAATCTTAAGTGTCCAGTTCTAGGGAATCCACCACATCCCTGGGGAGATGATTCCGTTGGCTGATTTGTTCCCATTCTGTAAATACTCCTCTTTTGTCCAATCAGAATATTTCCAGGAATAACTTGTTAAATTAATGTTAATTCTGAAGTATGTGCTGAAGTGTGAACCTTGAACGGGGTGGACCAGATAATGGAACCGTCACTGGGGTCCTGCAGGTGAGGTGATATTCACAGCAGGCTGGGAGAGTTGGGGGTGTTCATCCTGGAGAGGAGAAGGCTCCAGGGAGACCTTAGAGCACCTTCCAGTCCCTGAAGAGGTTCCAGGAAACCTGGGGAGGAACTTTGGACAAGGGCAGGGAGGGATGGGACAAAGTGGGATAGATAAAAACTGGAAGAGGGAGATTGAGGTTGGACATGAGGTGGAAATATTTGAGTGTGAGAGTGGTGAGACCCTGGAACAGGTTTCTCAGGGAAGCTGTGGCTGCTGGCAGGTTGAATGGGGCTTGGAGCAACTTGGGCTGGTGGAAGGTATCCCTGACCATTCAGAGGGTGGGACTGAATGAGCTTTAGATTGTGGAATGGTTTGGGTTGGAAGGGACCTTGAAGATCAACTAGATGACCCACTAGATGATTTGATATCAGGAACAATTTCTTCACTGAAGGGTAGTCAGACTCCGGCACAGGCTGCCCATGGCAGGGCTGGAGTCAACATCCTGGGAGGTGTTCAAAGACTATGTGGACGTGGCACTTGGGACATGGTTTAGGGGCACAGTGAGGTTGGTTTGATGGTTGGACTGAATGATCCTGGAGGTCTTTTCCAACCAAGGTGACTCTGTGATCATTCCATTGAACAAAGAAGGATGCTGCCTAGTTTGACTTTTATCAGCTGAACAAGGTCTCCTTCTCTGAGTAACTAAGCATGGAGGGAATAATATGATATTGCACGGTGGTCTCAGCTAGAGAAGAGGGCACCTGGGACCAATAAGTATCAGTGTTGGGTATGAATCATACTTGGAATCATGCAGATTTCCAAGAAAATACCAATAGAACTATTGATTTGTTAAGAGCCCCAGCAGTTGAAAAGTGGAAAAACGAGACTGATTTATAAAGTACTTGATAGAAATATCCCATCAAATATAGAATACTAATGGTAAAACATGACTTTGTAAAACCAGATATTTCAAACTCTTATATCTTCACAAAATTTTAATCTATAATAAAAGAATGTCTGTTTAGTATATATTCTAAAATGTCATCAAAGGAGACTGGAAATATTAGTGATCAATTATGAACTGAATTTCAACTGTTGTTAATTTTAAGACATTTTATCTGTGTATATCTGAGATGCTTTCACCATAGTAAGTTTTGCACTCCTGGCTTTGTTATCCCTCGGGGACTGTAAGTTGGAAAAGATTAAAATTACCATTGTATTACAGCTGTGCCTCATAGCAAATGCATCTAAAAAATTGCAAACTAAGTAACTAACTAAATAAATAAAATCCACTCAAATGTTAGTGTTTTTTTTTCTTCATTTTAATGCAGCTTGGAAATACGCATTGTACCGTAAGAATAAGAATATGAAATAGTCTCAGAAATGCCAAAAGTTAGGATGTAATTTAATTATTTGGACTTAGTCCAAAAATGTGTGAGCCTAAATATTTGAAACCAAGTTTTCAATGTGACATAAAACTAAAGAGTGGTACCAGACTCTCTCACCATGGTCCTCTTACTGCCCAGTTTGAAAAGGCAGAAGACAGCTGCACGGAATGTACTCTTTGTAAGGGAAACACAGTATTTTGGCACAGGTACGCAAAAAAAAAAATAGGAATGATATTACTAATGTGAAGACAACAATCTCTGTCCTCTAATATGTGCCTTACTAACACACTATGAACTCATGCCAATATGCCCAGTTCCTTCTAATTTCAATGGGAATAAGGCACAGCATGAAAGTCTGAGGTACAAATGTGAAGGCATTGCCATCTGGTCTGTAAAAATACTGAAAGTATCTTTGACCTTCAAAAGTGAATGCAGTAATGGTTATGAAAGGAAGAAACATTTCTGAAAGGTTTTCTGGATATTTTGAGGAATTTCTCAATAGAGGAATACTTTTTAAAAGCTAAATTCAATTTACATTGTAAAAAAAAAGCTCTAGTTAAAAAATTCTGAATGCTGCAATAAAATGGATGTTGCAAATACAATAATACATTACCATTAGTGTGCATTCATATTAATGGCCTACCTTTGCAAGATTTGAACCACAGCAATGCATTCATTTCTGTAAGCTGTGCAATAAAAAAATACTTTTTATTTCTTCTTTTTTTTTTTCCTGAGACATTCATGTAGCTCTGCCTCTATACAGCTCCCATGTGAAAAAAAGTGTTGGCACCCTACTATTTCAGAGCATCTGCAGAGGTGACACACAAAGTTACTTAAATCTAGCTATGCTAAACTGTGCATGAACACGTAACACTTGGTATAACCTATTAAAAATGTTACTAATTAAAAACAACCCACAAAAGAATCATAGAATGCCAGGTTGGAAGAGACCACAAGGATCATCTGATCCAACATTTCTAGGTACTAATATAGTTTATATGAGATGGCTCAGCACTCTGTCAAGCTGAGACTTAAAACTGTGCACTGGGAGAGAATCTACCGCTCCCCTTGGGAGACTATTCCAATGCTTGACTGTCCTCATGGTGAAAAATTTACCTCTTGTGTCCAGTCAGAATCTCCGCAGGATCAACTTGTGCCCATTACCCCTTCTTTTCCATGTGACTCCTTGTAAATAGGATGTCCTAGCTATAGCCAGGATGAAGCTAATTTTCCTTTTGCTGATATTTTTTTTTCTTCAGTGAGCTCTCCTTTAAGTACACAAGTTTTACAGCTAGTGGACTAATAACACTTCAATATTTATGTTACTGCCAAGACATCAAGGAACATTTCGCTCTGCTAAAGGAACGAAAGAGTCATATCTGCAACCTTCTGGCAGGGAGGAGTGGACTAGAGAGATGGTAAAGCTGGCCAAAGAGAGAATTCCACCCCACAATATCTATGTAGCTGGGTAGTAGCTTCCCACAAGATCCCTTCCAACTGAGCCCTGAGTGAACTGAAATTAGCTCTTCTAAAATCTTTGCCAAATATCTGCTTTTATCTCCTTTAAAGTAATCTAGAACTTTAGAACTGGTCCAGAGAACACCTACAGAAAGCAATTTGCTCACCATAAATCTCTGTCTAGCAGAAGCCAGAACTTTTCACTAACCAAAGAAAGATCTGGGGCAACCAATCTCCTATCTTGAATGCCTCCGTTCATCCAGATGAATCTCTGCCTGAATCACATGTATGTCCCTACAGGCTATATGTATTTTAAAAATTAAGATACATTTCTTTGCCTAAGTTTCCTAATGCAGTTCAGAGTGTTAGAAGGGTAAACTATGTCTCCTTAGTTCGTACCTGGCTTTTACATGACTAGCAAAGAGTATTCTTTTGGTTTGTAGTCCAGTCTCAGCTTTGGGCATTGTTTACTCTCTTGATCAGCCAACCTAGCATTACATAACTGCATAAACAACTTCCCACATCTAATGATGCAGGGTCATGACAGGTTTATGGCCCAAACACTACAGAAACCCATCCATGTGCTTTGCCCAGCATCTGCTCTCCCACTTGGCACTTAATGTTGCTAAAGAGCACAAGACTATCTCAAAAGTCAAGGGCAGGAAAAAAAGAGACATACTAGACAGTTTCTTCCTACAACTAAAACTGCCTTTCTGCCTCACATGCATAAGATGAAGAAACTAACAATATTAGCCCTGTCACTTTGACAGGCAGTAGACAGACAATTCTATGTGCAGAAAGCCAAGCAGGATATCAGAACTAAACCAGTTAGACTAAGACGTCATTCTCATTCCAAATATTTTCTCCTTAGTTCACATTGAGTGCTTAATGGTCTCACCCAGTTAGAAATTACCGGTATGGTCCAACAAAGACAATTAAATTGTTGAGTAGCATCAAAGTTGCAGCATGTGAATTTTTTACTTTAAAATCCTAGCATTTAATTCCTAAAATAGTTAATTTTCTTTATCTTTATTTCACTGTTGTATTTTTTTTCACCTATTTCTTTTCTTTAAATTACAAATTTTGATTTAAAAATGGTAGCATAGAGGAGACAAAAAAAATCCCATGCAAGTATTTACAGTAGTGTTTCAATCGAATAAGATGGACTTGAATACTAATTACTTTATAACAAACACAAAGCAAGTACAACACTCACTACACCTGATGTGATTTTAAACTGCAAAAGTAACAGCTCAGTCATACTAGAAGTGTTGAACTTTAATACTTTTGGAAGAAAGTCTGGGAAGAGAGTGTCAAGATTTAGCCCCAGCTAACTAAATACTGTGCAGCCACACACACACTCTCACCAAGTGGAATGGGGGAGAGAATCAGAAGGGTAAATGTGATAAAAAGCATGGGTTGAGATAAAGACAGTTTAATAGGTAAAGCAAAAGCCATGCATGCAAGAAAAGCAAAACAAAGCAATTCACTACTTCCCAGTACCGTTTACAGGGAATACATCCCTGTTCTACCAATTAGCACTGTTTTCAGCACAAATCCAAAATATAGCCCCATTCTAGCTACTATGAAATAAATTAATTTTATCCCAGCCAAAACCAGCACAATTTGGAACAAAACCCACTGATGATAAGAAAAAAAATTCATAGGCAAACCTACTACTGTAAAATTTTGTTTAAGAAGTATGGCAATTGTTCAGAGCATTATTTATTTCACTTAAGTATTCAGTTTGTTAAGTATTATGCATAAAAATATTGCTGCATGCATGTCTTTCATTAACTTTTGTATGGCACTTCTTTCTAGAAACCCAGGAAACTTTGAAGGAACCGCTACACTGGTTCTTACAACTATTGCTGGAATTTCTAAATTGCATACTTTTTGCAACAGTGAGATAGCACAGATATTTAAACAGGCCATAGCCATTTGATGACCTCTTCCTAAACTAGAGAAACTAACATATAAATGAAAATAGCCTAGGTGTATCTGTTCTGTTTCATGTATCCAGGGAAGTTTACATATTACCTAATCTCTTGTTCCATAAATGTGATTGAAGCAAATTATATTGTGACACTGATTGCCAAAATAATATGTCTGAAAATTCCTCCTAGACTTGCATGTTTTACTGTTGTTGCCCAACTATATTATCATGTTTTCAGTTATGGACTCTGAGAACAAAGTTCTTAATAATTTATAGTTTTTCTTTGCTGAATTCTGGGAGTGAAACATTTATCAGAGTAAGCTTGCAAAACCTTATAAATGCAGTCAGTTCCGCTCAGTTTAATTTAATTTATATCAAAAAGGGACACAAAACTGTCTCAGTATTGCTCAAGAGCTATTTTATAAGAGGAAGCAACAATTAACTGGCAATAGGAGAAAAAGCAGTGAAGGTGTGTATTTAGTTCTTAATGCTTTTCCAGAGTAGAGCAGTGGCTATCTCGTTCTTCTGCCATATGGGCATCCTTTTTGAAATGGGCAATCAATCTGGTAGACACACTGTTCAAAGATTTGACAAGGGCATTTGGTACTGAGGTCACTATGTCCTTCACACACTAGTGCTAGTCTCCCTCACAAACCATGCCTTTTTCATTCACAATAACAGACTACAAAGCTGTATGCAACTCACTTCTTCTAAAAGAGCTCGAAAGCCCCCAACCAACCACCAAAAATCTTGCAGTGATTTCTAAAGATATGGTGCTTTTTATTCTGAAATTATGTAGTAATTTATGAAATCAAGGCCATAAAGAGGAAGTGTTTCACCTTTCATCACAAATATGTTATCGATCTGCCCCAAAGGTATTACAGAGAGGACAAAAACTATAGCTGCATTTGGAAAATCTACATGAAAAAAAATATTTCTATGTTAGTTGTGGGGAGGGGAGAGAAGAGAAAGAAGAAATCTCCTGCAGTCAAGATTAGAAAAAGTTTCCAGAAGTTTTTTTTGGCAAGTGATTGTATATGGTGTAAATCTGTTAGTGAAAGGGAAGCATAAAAAACTAATATATATATATATATATATATATATATAAACAAAACTGAAAATATTCAAATCTAGTAATGTGAGAGTTACTAAAGCCCAAATAAACATTTTATCTTCTGCCAAGTATTTACTTCATTGCCCTCTGTTATCATGTGCACATTTGAAAATCATGCTCCACCAAAAAAATATTTTATGCAATGCAGTGACTAAATTACTGTATATTTGGCAATACAAAGCTTCAAGAGCTTTCAGAAAATATATAATATACAGTTTTATTTGTAACTTCCCACAACAACTCAGTCCATATACATTGCTGGAAATTTTGTTGTGCATCTGGAACAAACAGCCACTGCTGCTACTTAAAGCAGATACATTTTTACTGTGTACAAAACCCTCATTTATTTATACTGTTTAAACTATGCCTACGCTAGGAATCTGCAAGATTCTTGCCTCAAAAAGAAATGCAAACACTGCAAATTCATACAAAGGCTGACTATATTTCCAATATCATCCCGTTTTATATGAAAAGGGCTAAGTGTTACCTTACAAATTTGAGATAATCTCTTGACCAGTTAGCATTGTAGAAACAGGTAAAGTTGGTGAGAAAGGAGTCAGCAGTGACCTTCAAAATTCATGCAAGCACACAAATAAGGTCTTACCTTATTATGCATTAATTATATGCATCAGCTGTCATGATAATACTAAGCAACACTCTTGATTTCTGTGGTTATGGCTCACTATTGGTAAGGGCAATATTTGAGCTGAATTCCTTAGCTTTTAGTTTACTTGCTGACTTCCTCTAGTATTTTCAGATATGACTCTGAATATGTATGTACACATGTATGTCTCTGTGACATGTATTGCCAAAGATCACCGATTTATCCTAGGTATCTCATAATAAGCTTTGGATATGAGATATATAGCTTTCATAATATATTCTAATAACCACTATTTTACGCAAGCCTCGCCCTTTCTGGAAATAGTCTGAGAAGAGAAAGGAATAAAGAATGAGTTCATAGGTTTATAATTCAAAAGTCTGAGGAAGAGAGGTTAACATCTTTATAAACTTTTAATGCTTTTAGCAAGTAGTGACATACTACTATGTTATGTTTTATCATAGTCATTTGCAAGATGATTAGGATTTATTTCTTCCTTCACATATGTGCAGTTCATGCAGAGAGTTTTGTAATGCTTTTGATTCCTAACATTTTCTTATACTACAGGAGAAAACAAAGAAAAGATATATGCACTGAATGTGATGATACAGTATTGCTACCTGTCAAAATATCCAGTGTTCAACAGAAGGATATATAAATAGGCAAAAATATTTTATTGCAAAGCTTAAACTACCTTAGTTGCAAGTCATCTTTCCAACTCCAGAAAATTACTAAGTAATTCCTTTAAATGAAATATTTAAATGTTCTTCATAATTGAAAAGCAATGAGATCATGACTGGATTTCACCTAAGCAAGTGTTAAATACAGTAATATTTGAGAAGGGGAAAAGTTAGGTCTAGTGCAGTATATCTTCCCTTGCCAAATCACAGAATCCTTAACCTAAAACACTAAGTTCTTGAGCGTTTCCTCCAAACCAGGACTTTTTTGCATAAACATTAAAAACTCAGACATTGGGGATATTTTGGGTCTTCTGCAACTTTACTCTCACAGGTAAGTAGCTTGTGGCTTCTGATTCTTAATTGCAAGCACACGTTGATTACAAGTTGGAAAGAAACAAGAATAGAATGTAGTCACCATACTAATATCACTATACAGAAATCTTTTGTTTGGTGTGCCAAAAAAATCATTAGTTAACTTGCAAAAATAGTGGCCAAGAGAGAAGGGGAAACAATGGGGACAAAGCAAAAAAGTGAAATGTGGAAGGGGAGAAACATCAGAAAAACTGAATATTTATATATATTTTTTCTTAGCCCCTACAACTAATAAAATAAAAACCCAACAAACAAAAGGTTAAAACAGATCACATCTTTTCTGGTTTCTCTCTCAATGCAAATGTTTACGCTGGTTCCTTCACACTCCTTGTGTGAATATTATCTCAATTGTCTGGAAGTTTTTTCTACTTTCAACAGTCATTCCTTCATCAATCCCTTCCAAAAATCCTTCACTGCCCCCAAAATCACTCTACTTCCCACAACTCATTTCAAAACTTCTTTTCAGTAATAATGACCAAATATTTATATTCTTGGTATACTTTGTGGTCTTAGATTCTTTTGTGGTAATCAGTAGCCCACTCATTAGTGCAATTCTCATATTGCTCTTAATTTCAATGCCATGCTACACAGAGACATATACAGCCCACCAGAAAATCTAATTTCATTCTTAAAAAAAATGTCTGGCAGCTGAAAACTGAAAAGGGGGGGGGACACATGTCTTTATTAGTTCTCTATTGTAAGACTGAACTTTATTAGTGGATAAAGAATGCCATTTATAAGATGAAGTAGTTTAGCTCCTTTAAGATGGAAAAATAATATAAAAATGACAAATATTTTCTCAATTAAAAATTAACATTATTAGAAATAGTGTAAAGTTGCATGAATAAAAATTCAAAAAGCCAGGTGACTCCATTTACTACCAAATTTAATTTAATCTAATGTAATTATTTAAGTAGAAATATTGTAGAAACTCAAAATACCTTGACCAAAACTAACCTTAAGCCTGGTTAAGATGACCTACATGAGAAAGTCTACAACATGATACTTTAGAACTGAACATGATGTAAATGAGATCATTCATTTAAATTAATTCAGAATTAATTTGAGTAAAAGACCTCACAACTCACACAAACTTAGTTTAAAAGTTAAGGTTTCTTAAGAAAAGAAAAGTCTAATTTTGTCTCTTCTCTTCAAGAAGTCTCCCTTTATAAGGTATTGAGAAAGACGCCATCATCCACACCACACACATAATCATCACTGTCTATTAACTTCAACAAAAACTAAAGAGGCCAATAAATTTAACCCTGTTTTCAGACAGAAAATGTAAGCAAATAATTCAATAAAGTGACAGCTATTTACTTTGGGCCACTAGTCTGAGATTATTTATTGAGCTAAATCCCAGACGGAAACTTTTATAGTGATCCACCAAGAACATGGAAAGTGATGTTACGGTGCCAATGCTGACTGAGCTTTTAATACAGCATTTTGGGTGAGGCTGCAAAAGTATTATTTTGATGAATGGTGATTAGCTCTGCATAGATATGGAACTGTTCACCACTAAACTAACACACTTCTGTAGTTGTAAATCATTGTGTTGACTGTACTGTATTTAAATAATATTTTTTATCAACCCTCATTCTTTTCAACAAGATTCCATTTTGTTGCAAAACACTCATCATATGTCAAAGTTGGATATTTTTCTTTCCTTCCTTGCCCCTTATCTGTTCAGATTACAAAAATGCATTTTAGAACTCACTTCAGAAAATTCAGCCACTATAACTTCAGGAGTCAGGAAGCATCTGTAAACCACTATACTTAGAAGTAATAAAAATGTAAACAGTATTCAAACCCCAGACTTCTTACTCTGAGTCCCCAAAATGAACAAGCAGTCTTTGTTAGACTACTTGAAAAGTGTACTGTCATATTCATCTTATTCTGTAAATGAAATGAACAGTGTGATAGCGGAAAATGTTACCTTGAGCAAAGCAACAAATACAGCAACTAAAGAACTGTGAAAATTCACATTGGCAGGCAGGTGTTCAGCCATCTCCAGAAGAGAGGAATATAGAGTTGCTTATTCCTTTTAAAGGAAAGAGTTCCAAATTCAGAGAATAGTTATTTGACTTTCCTAGCTAAGCAGGCTTTTTTCAGGGTATTATTAGACTTGTCCCTTCAGGCAGAGATGATAATCAAGTCATCCAGACAACTAATCTCTTTCCTCAGGTTACAGAATCACAGAATTACTTTTGGTTGGAAAAGACCTTCAAGATCATCCTGAGTCCAACCATCAATGTAACACTGACATGTCCTTAACTAAACTGAGTATTATGTCTATATGACTCTTAAATACCTCCAGGGATCATGGCTCCACCACTGCCCGGGACAGCCTGTTCCAATGCCTGATAACCCTTTCAGTGAAGAAATTCTTCCAAACAGCCAATCTAAACCTCCCTTAGCCCAACTTGAGGCCATTACTTCTTGTCTTAGCGCTTGTAACTTCATTGAACAGACCAATCCCCACCTCTTTAGAACCTCCTTTAAGGTGATCGTAGAGAGCATCATCCTTACCTGGTTTTATCTGTTCTTTTATATATTATGTATTATTTTATGTAACAAATATTGTTAGATTTTTTCAGGCTAAGCCTAAAGTTTTCTCAGCTGTGATCATATGCCTTGAAGTGCAGAAGGCCTTCCAACAGTAGCCCAGTCACTTTATCATGAATATGTGATTATCACATAAATGCCCGTGTAGGAATTTTTACTGTGAGAACTAACAGAGTATGGGAGAAGGCCTTAATGCCAGAAAAGATACCTGGTATCTATAGATCTGTTTGTTTTGGTTTGGGTTTTTTGTTGTGTTGGTTTTTTTGTGTTTTTTTTTTTTATTAGAACCAACAAAGTAGAGGTGTCCCAGTCTTGCCCAGACATGTTCATGTCTCCCTTTAGGTATTAATTTAAAATATTATTGCTGTTGGTGATGCTAAATCACCCATCTCTT
Organism: Chaetura pelagica; assembly: GCF_000747805.2. Taxonomy (NCBI): domain Eukaryota; kingdom Metazoa; phylum Chordata; class Aves; order Apodiformes; family Apodidae; genus Chaetura; species Chaetura pelagica. Next base: position 773,212 of record NW_009953786.1, on the reverse strand, counting down.
GTGCCAAGATAAAAGATTTTGAGGTTTTAAATACAAGTATGTGACATATAGGAAGATAGATAGAAACAATATCAGATCTTCTGTAATGTTTGTCTCTCAAAGCTTGTGCAATGTCTAGCAACTGCCTAATGTCAGTCAGTACTGAGCAACAGAACAATAAAAATTTATCTATCTTTCTAAAATGCCAAATAGATTTTTAAATTGCTAATTATTTTCTCTCTCTTCTGATTAACAAATTATTAATACAGATATTTAAAACTAACCATTCACTATTTGCTTTGTTACATCCTTGTACACAGAGAAGTACTCTACAATTACTAGTACAGAATAAAAAAATATCCTTTTAAGAATTTTAAATCCTTCTCACAGTTTATGGAACCTGATAACTTTAAATGAAGACATTTCATATTAACGTTAAAAGTTTTTAGGAAGCTACTATCAGCTTCAGTACTCAAACTTAGCCAAGTAGTTGACTGGAATTTTTTTGTTATAATAATGCACTTTTATTCTTTTTTAATTCTTAGACTATTCATATAGCAGTAAATTATTTTCTCAGCAGTGCAACTATTGATCCAAAGTAATTAAGGCAACTGTATGGCTTCTGGCTTATGTCACTATACTATGAACAAAAATCTTGGTCAGTTTGTCTAAATAAGCTCCAATAAACAACTTTTCAACAACCAATAAATTCCCTCAAGATGCTGGTGTTCTACTCAAAGTATTTTCTTAAATTATTTTGGTTCCAGTATAGTCCCAGTTTTTCAGATAGCCAACTCAATTAATATGAACTAGTAGCAATTTCCTAGAGGGAAAGGGGTGGGGAGAGGTGTGTGGGGGGGTGGGGGATAGGACACAGGGAGAAATAATGTAGTATTTAGTATGCTCATGTTGCTTATTAATCAGAAAACAAACTGTTCAAGGTGTTTTATTACAACTACCTTCTTCATTGCTTTAATAATAATAATAAAAAATGAACAGTAATGGTTCAGAACAAAAAACAACCAAGCAACTTGGCTTTTACCAAATTCTGATCTACCCTGTCACATGATGCATTAGTTGACACTTTACATCTTGCCAAGCATAATCTGTGAGATTCCCCTTAAGTCTTGAAACCTTAAATGATTCCTTGATAGCAAAAGCAGTCAGCAGTGAATCACAGTTGAGTTGCTACCTTCCAACACCCTGGAAGTGTGGCAAGTCCGTAAGTACTCCACCTTGCCTTGGAAAGCTACCGTGATTGTTACTTATTGTCAAGAGATTCATAATGATGCTCCACAAATTTGGAGGGCAAATAGGAAGTTAGAAATCACTCCACATGATTCTTCAGAATCTCAATAATATTGTTTTGACTCACCTAATTAAGTCATCATACAGTGTTACTATGCACCTGATGCAGAAATATGCTATCACAATACATAAATATTTTAGTAGCAGTTTTTTTTAGTTTGTGAGGCTTTTTGGGGGGTTTTGGGTTGGTTTTTTTTTGTTTTGGTTTGGTGAAATTTGATAATTCTTTAATTGGGAAAGAAAAAAAGCCATTACAGGAATTCATGGCTTCCTTTGAAAAGCCCAACATAAAAAGAATTCAAGTCTTGATTTTAGATACAATTTTTGGTTAAGGATTATAGCAAGTAAACACATTGTTTTCTAAATTGGAAGTTGCCCAGCTTCTCATAGATTCTCCTGTCTTTGAAATACTTATTCACCCCAGATAGATGTTCATATCTGAACTGTAATAATTCCCTAGGATCTCCCATATTCCAGATGATGCACTTCTCATTTAGTATATTTCTGCAGAAAAAATAAATTCCATCTAAAACTAAAAGTTCCAAGATTCTACGGAAATTTCAACAGATAGCTCATGTTGGATTGAGGTACCAGATGACTGAGAAGGGCATACCAGTAAAATATAAAATGTTGCAAACGCTTTTTCTAGTGAACCAATACTAAATATTTGAACTTGAAAATGCTCGAGCAGCTATTTTTGTGAGGTGTTTTTTGTGTTGTTGTTGTTGTTTTAATATTGTTGTTGTTTTTTGTTTTGTTTGTTTGTTTCTTTTTCCCCTGGCCAAAATATAAAACAGGTAAGCTAGTGCATTTTAGCTTCTACTTAAGTTTCAATCCAGTGCATCATTCTTTCATTATCTTAGTGAAATGCTGACATTTTCCTTAAGCATAGAATAAAAAAGTAGATGAAGTCTCGCAACTTTTTCTTTCTTTTTTTTAAAAATAATTTTTAGGTTAACTTGACTGCAGAACTAGCATATTTTGGACTTTCTGTTGTAGGTTTCAAAATGGTTGCTTACAGATTTTTAGATCAACTTGACTGCAGAACTAGTAAATTTGGACTTTCTGTTGCAGGTTTTAAAATGGTTGCTTACAGATTTTTCTTTTTCTTTTGCTCTTTGCTGTATTAAATGTCATATCAGAAGGATTGTAATGTACTTCACCTTCTGGGCATAGGGTTTGAAGCATTTTTAACATTATCCTGAAACTACTCAAATACATTTGTGTCTTCAGTAAATTGAAACTGAAATAGTAAAAAAGACTTATAGACAATATTCATTTTCTTGTAATTTAATTTTTCTAGAAAGCCTCTTTACCCTAGTTTACCTGAACAAACCATAGAAAGAGTAAAATATTTTGTTACTTAAATAATTGAAAATATTAAACACATGTTCAAGAACAGTCTACAAGTGCATTTGACAAATTCCATCCAACTTTAGCAATTTTAAAAGCAGCTCTGTCAATTTAAAAAGATTTTTCTATAAAAGTACTTTATATAATCTCCTTTAAGGTGGTTGCTATTTGAAATTTTGTAATACTAGAGGGAGACAGAAAACAAAACTAAATGAATCCCTCAGGCCCTAGAAATCCTTGCAATTTTGTAGTTTATTCACCTAGCAGATTACATGTCCTTTTATATGGTATCAAAGAAAATGTTTTATATAAAATTTGGGATAGACTCACTATTATGACTAAGCCATATTTCCCTTATCTCTCCATGCCCAATGAACAATTAAATACTAAGACTTCTTCAACTGTGTTCAGTTAGTACTAATGTATTATTTCAAATCCCTTATTTATAGCAGTAAAAGTAGGATCTCCGAGTCATCTGAATACTGCAAATGCATTAAATAATAGCTTTCTAATTAGAAACTGTGGAAAATTGTCCAAATACGCTTTACATAGGTGTTTAATATTAATTCACCTTAAAAAAATTAAAAGTGTAATAGTTTTACATTAGTAGATTTTTTGTGCCCATCACAATTTTTGTTGAGTTCTTATGTTCTCACAGAGCTATCACAAACCCTACAAGTAGAAATGTCTTGTCTATTTCATAGTGAAAGGGTAACTTTTCTAAAATCATTCCTTCACAACAGCAGAGTGAATGAGTCACAGAGCCATAACCACCTGATCTTGCCTTTACTTTTACTCAGGGTCATTTGAATATTATTGCTATGATAATTTTCTTTTTCTTGCACATGAAACAGGAAACAGTTCATACAGCTGGGCCTGAATAGTACCTGGGATAGTTTTGTCTTCCCGTTGTAACATAAACAGGTAAAATTACCTTAAATTAATAATTGTAAGCCAATAAACTTGTCTGGTTAAATATGAACCAGTCATGTGACTACTTTTCATCTGTTCCATCAATGATTGAGCCCAGACAAGAAATCCTTGTTCTTCTGGAGTCAAGTGGAGTCTTGCCTTGACCTCACTTCCATGTGAGAAAGGAGTTGGTTACTGGGGTGAGAGCCCAGAAGTGGTGACCTGTAAACATGAAAATATTAAGAGGTCTAATGTTTCTTTTTTATTTTGGAAAAACATTGGCAGAATTTTCAAAAGCAAAAAATTTTGAGTTTTACAAATATTTACAAAAAGATTATTGATTAACAAGGGTTAACTCCTGGGTCTCAAGCTGAGCTGAGCATTCAAACTGGTAAAGTTTGGATTTCCCAGTCTGTGTTATGATATCCAGATACTAAATGTTATTGTTACCCGTGTCAAAATAGACCTTTGTCAAATACTTGTAGAAATGTACTGCTAACTTAAATAGCTAAAGTAATTGGAAATTATATTCCTTTTTTTCTCTCTTCTGGAAATAATGTATGTCCTTACTGAAAATTAATAACTGAGATTTTGCATGCTTTATAATATAAAATACAGTTTTTTAAAAACTCAAGTCATGTTGCCTTAAGCTGTTGGCTTGACCACATTTTGGGAAAGAATGTGCTTCGGTTTAGAGCTCTGACAGCCAAACTGCTTTTTGGAGACCTATAAAAAACCAAACCAAACCAAAACTAATCTTCTGTATATCACCCTGTCAAGAGAGCCCAAGTCATAGCAGTATAATAGTAACAGTCTACAGACCAGAATGGGCTCAAAAACCCCTTTAAAATAAATTCCACTTTATTTTCACAGCTAGTACATAGATATAATTTTTAAATGGCAGTGCTAATATTTGAAAAGCTGCATTGTGATAATGTTTTATACTTAGTCAAACTTGTTAATAAATGTTAGAACTTTTTGTATCTTTCCAATCTGGGAAATGCTTTTACTTAGTAATTTCAGTTTGCCTAAGAAACCGAATAAAAAAACATGTAATGCTTTTTCAGTGTAGTTCCTGTATCCTATATATGTGGCAGATTCAGGAAAGCAAAGTTAGATCTGATAAGTTAGGCTAGGTGAATAGTTTTGATAAATCCAGATAAGCAACATATATAAATACCATCTAATTTTAATTACATTAACAGAATTCACCCTGAAACTACAGGATCCAGGCTCTCTTCATTAGCTAAGTTTTAAATGAGCTTTTACATATTTCCCTTCATCTTTCTACTTGAAACAATCTTGTATTATTCTTTAGCAAAACAAATTGAATTTTTAAATAGTCTACATATATATATATATATTTTTTTTTACATAAACACACCTCAAAATTTATGAGAGGCTAAATACTAATGAAATGTAGAAAAGCAATTTCTTATTTAATGTGACAGCTTAGGCCATCCTGGTTTTCCAGTAGAATTTGCCATGTCCTTTCCTGAGAAACTTCTGGTACTAAGAATGTGAAAAGAATTTAGACAGTTATTAAAGAATACTTCGATATCTCAGAGTCACTGCAATTATATTATTAACTAAATTCTCTTTTTGTAAGTGTGTCTAGATGTTATAAACAATTCAAGGAGTGCGAAGAACCTACTTTCAGCTTACAAGTGTTCACAATGCTTTTCTACTGGTTTTACCAGTAGCCGTTTCTGAAAACTTAAAAAAATATATTTTTTTTTTCTTGAATTGAAAATTGTTAGTTTACTGAAATGTGAACATAAAAGTCCAGAAAAAGTCCAGAAATCTTCTAATAGATGATTTCCAGTAAGGCAGAAGTATGTTTAACACTAATTAACTTGCAATTTATTGATTTTTCAGTCTTTCTTTACTTTTTTCAATATTAAAGAGGAAATAGTTCTTGAAAATTTGTTTACTGTACACATAATCTCACAAAAATAAAATCAGTTTGTATTACTGAATTGAATAAATTGAATAAATATATATGTGCATGTCTATACACTTGAGATTAAGCCAACATACCACAAGATGGCACATGAAGGCAGCTGATGTGACTTTGCAGAAGAATGCAAATTTGTGGGTCAGAAAAACCTACTGGTTTTGAAAAGTTTGCTTAACTTTACACTATAGGAAATAAATTTGAGAAACTGTGTTATGAAAAACATATATTCCTGTTCATCTGTGTTCTTAAATAATACTTACTAGTTAGAAGCCCTTCAAATACAACATTCAGACTTCAGACACAGTGTCTAAAAACATTATTTGAAATCAATAAGAACTTTCCCCATTCATCCTCCAACCTCTAACTCCAGAAAAGATAGTGAGTGCTCTGCCACCATCGAGCCCTGTAATGTACTGGGCACAGGTAACGGAAATCTGGGATTCCATTTCTTTATTTGATGAGAATTTGAAATTCTACTTCATTTTCAAAAAAAATATACTCAACCACTGGGTTATGATTATGTGGAATTAGTGTAGTTTCTCTGGTTTCTAGTGAATAATTTGTTTCACTATGCGTCGTTAAATAAATATTAAGATAGAAACAGGGCAAAATACTCTGTATTTTCAACAGGTGTATAAGAATTGGAAAGAGAGAGACAAAGGGTTCTAGTTAATGACTTACTTGATGCAAAATCACTTCAGCTGGACTACTGTTTGGAGCTCTGAAATCCTACATCTCAGCTCAGAGTTTTTAAAGTATTTTGTGCAGAGTCACATGGAGTCCCGGGAGTAACAGCTAGTTCATAGAATCATAGAATGCTGGGTTGGAAGAGACCTCAAGGATCATCTGTTTCAACCTTTCTAGGTAGGAACACACTCTAGATGAGGTGGTCCAGCACCTTGTAAAGCTGTCTTAAAGTGTCCAGTGTTAGGGAATCCACAGCTTCCTGGGGAGATTATTCCAATGTCCGACTGTTCTCATAATGAAAAATTTTATTCTGATGTCCAACTGGGTTCTCCCTGGGAATAACTTGCACCCATTACCCCTCATCTTTTCTATGTGACTCCCTGTAAAAAGGGAGTATCCATCTTATTGTTAGCTTATAAACTTTACTCACCTGTTCTGGTTTGGAAGCAGTTCTGAGCAGGGTCCACAGTAGACAGTGTCTTGCAGTGCAAAAATATCTTACACAAGATCATAGCAGTCTCAATATTTTAGGAACATTCAATATTCAGGATATATTAGCTTAGATGGCAGTTTTCAGGACTCCTTTTGTGGCTACAATCCTATGGGACCTACCAAAAATCATATACAGATTCTGCATTATTCAGGTGCAGTCTTGTACTGGACCTGAATCCTCTGTTTCTCATATTTTCTGCCAGACACTTGATGACTAAATGAATGAATTACTGGAAGTGTGTTCTGAATCTTTCAACTTATGCAAAAAAGTAACCTTCTATTGCATCTAGATCATTCAATCTGCACATCCACGAAATCCCAAAGTACCTATTTTATGTAATAGGCAGCACCCAGACCCTATTCTCCTCTGGTTTGAGGTTCACGCCTGTAAATTCTTGTGGATAAATAAATAGGACCGAATGATGAATGAGACAGATGAAAACTGATGAATCATATTTGTGAAAATCATATCACAAAGCTGACAAGTCACATTCATTCATCCCCTGACCCTGTGATGGGCACATGCAGAACTGCAACATTCCATACAGTGTGCCTTAAGTATCTTGCTCATGGATTATTATATTTTTTTTTATTCACTAGACATACATAGAGAATTTCTATATTTCATTTTACAAGTATTCACATCTATTGAAAAAGAAACTTCTGAAAACTTAGCTAATTAAAAGTTCAAAAAAACCCCATAGGAATTAAAATTAATATCAATAAAAGTTTGCAAAACTTGCCTCCGAGGCAAAGAAGTCTCCTGTATTTCTCTGTGGACAGCCGTATGTTTACGTGTTTGGTAATTCTATATAGACAGATACAAACAGTATTATAACAAAGTTAAAGCTAGGAAAACTGCTCAGCTATCTCAGCTGTAAAGCATATGTGGGATAGCTGATGAGGTGTGCAGCTCAGAAACTAGTATCTAGAATAGAGTTTGCCTGCGTTCAAGTTACTTCAGAGAGAGAGACAGGCAGCTTAGTCCAGTCTTTTTCAGTCAAATAGATGCTTCTGAAAAATTAAAGCATGCAGGCCAGGTAGCATCAAAGGACAAAAAAACATGAACCGACTGCATGACATTAATAGCAATTACAATAACATAGGCAGGTAGCTGAGATTAAGCATAACTGCCATTACATTTTTTTTCAACTGTGTAAAAGTTAAACAGAAATAAATATATGCAGCAGAAAACACGTGAATACAGCATTAAGCAGAACCTGGGTGCATAATCAATCGTCAATAACATTTACAGGCTTAGAATGATGAAATATTAAAACTTTTCTGTAACGTATGGTAGTTTTCTTTTTGGCTGTCAACTATGATGCAATTCAATGTGCAGAAGTCAGGTGAACAGAAAGAGAACCACAGCACAGTACTTACACTGCAGCTTGAGTGAGCAGAATATTGAGATAGGCTGATTATTACCTGATGTAACAGCTAAGTCTAAGAACCTAGCTGAGCAAACCTGTTCTGAGTTGAGCATTAATTTGGGGTAAACATAACATGGTTCCTGGAAAAGCAGGATATGAAACAGGCTCTTGTGCAGCTAACTACATGCAGCCTAAATTTCTTTTTTGTCATGATAAAAGCTAGTTCAGATTTCATAATCTAATGTTAAACCTCAAGAAAAATGATATTGTAGCAAACCACACTATTTTTAACTAGGACAGGCTTCCGTACACTAGCCAGGGGCAGAAGAGAGTTAAAACAAATTTCTACACTTCTCACCACCCCCCGGACTATCCCTGTAGAAAGATCCTCAAAGTTCTATCCAATTGACAGGGAAGGAAACCTAGTAACCACTTGGGTTTTAGAGTTAGAATTACTTTTTCTCCTTATTTCCAAAATATGTCATAATTTTACCTTTTGATTAAATATTCATTTACTTTTTAAAAGCAAGGATCATAGCTTTCATAGCATTCTAAAGTAAAAAAAACAACAACAAACAAACAAACAAAAAAAACCTGTCCTAAAACAAAGACACGAAGCTGTAGAAGATTTTTACGAACAAAAGCATTGTCAGCTGAATACAATGGAGGCAAGAGGAAAAAAATGATCAAAACTATTACTCTGTAGATTTGCTTTCTGGTGTTATTTGCATTAATTAATTTGTACTGCATAAAGATTCATTTACTGCACTTCTAGAATAATTTTTATGTAGATGCAACAGTTTCTTTTACTAGCCAATTTCTCAAATGGAAGGGAAGCAGCTGATTTTGCAGTTGTTCCAATGAATTTCTAAATGTAATGGACTGCTTGCTATTAAAAAAGAAAATAAATCCTGTAAAGAGATAATTCCCTTAATTTTCCATGATATTCTCAAAGTCTTAAAGCAAATAAACATAAATTAAGACAAAATAAAATACAGGCATCAAAAGACATATGGACAATTTTTCTTGACACAACCATGAATAGCTAAAGTATTACATCACTTCATCAGATAGATCAATTACTTTGAAGGATACTTTATAAACTGAGAGCTTAGTGCTTACAATTGTAGGACATTTTCAGTAAGAATTTAAGATTTCCCAATTGTTTCCAAAGCCAAAGCTGTATCCATTAAAAATAAAATTAAAAATAAAAATAAAGTCCCCTAACATGTCAAATATAGTACTCTTCAAGCAGGCAGTCTTAAGAATATTGTCTTCAGGAAAAAATACAAAACCTTCTGGGGTGCATTAGAAAGGATGTGGTTAGTCGGTCAAGAGAGGTTCTTCTCCCCCTCTATTCTGCATTGGTGAGGCTGCATCTGGAGTATTGTGTCCAGTTCTGGGCCCCTCAGTTCAAAAAGGACAGGGAACTGCTTGAAAGAGTCCAGTGCAGAGCTACAAAGATGATTAAGGGAGTGGAACATCTCCCTTAAAAGGAAAGGCTAAGGGAGCTGGGTCTCTTTAGCTTGGAGAAAAGGAGACTGAGGGGTGACCTCATCAATGTTTACAAATATGTAAGGGGTGAGTGTCAGGGAGATGGAGTTAGGCTTTTCTCAGTGATGACCAGTGATAGGACAAGGGGTAATGGGTGCAAATTGGAGCATAGGAGGTTCAAGGTGAATATCCGAAAAAATTTTTTTACTGTGAGAGTGACAGAGCACTGGAACAGGCTGCCCAGGGAGGTTGTGGAGTCTCCTTCACTGGAGACATTCAAAACCCACCTGGATGCGTTCCTGTGTGATGTACTCTAGGTGACCCTGCTCTGGCAGGGGGGTTGGACTAGATGATCTTTCGAGGTCCCTTCCAACCCCTGTGATTCTATGATTCTATGATTCACTAAAACACTTTCTTGTTTATATTTGCACAACATGTGAGTCCTTCAAATGCTGACCAATTTAGCAATTTTTAAGATGGGTAGAAAGTTACAAGTGTGTATATGAAGAAAAAATAAAGTAAAATAGCAACAGATTGAGGTGCAATAGTTGCAAAAGGCAGAAAAGTGAAGGAGGTGGAGGAGGAAGAAAAACCTATCAGTTTTTTTATTAAAAATGGACAAGAAATGACAGTCTGGGGCTTTTCACCCAAAATTCAAACAACAGATTAACTTAGGGGATACAAGGAAAGGAAGAGGTCATTAGGAAAAGGAAGATGGAGGAGGAGGTAGTACCAACTCAGTAATGCTCAAGGCTGAAACTTGGTTAAAATGTCATGTGCATCTCACTGAACCAAATTTCTAAACCATTAGGATTTTATTCCTCACTAACAAAGAAGGAATTGAGGACATCAAGGGCAAGAGGAGGAGCTCCTACCACTACTGTTTCTAAATGAGAGTGAGCCAACGTGCTAACAAGCATACTTCTAATATTTTGTCAAGCCAACACCTTCTTACAAACAAAAAATCTCAAGCTATTTTCCTCAGAGGTGTAACAAGCGTACATGGGCAGAGACAAAGCATTACACACATGTACATTTTTCATGTTGTACTCAACTAAACATATTAGGCTACGATGAAGATCTTTATACAAATTTAACTCCAGAGGCTCTTATAGTTCAGTTTTCTTTCCAATTTGCAGCTTCACAGCCTTTTGTGATGGCTTGACCCTAACTGTATGCCAGGTGCCCACCAAGCTGCTCTACCACTCCCCTCCTCAGCAGGACAAGAGGGGAAGAAAATAAGATGGAAAAAAACTCCTGGGTCAAGATAAAGGCAGTTTAATAAAGCAAAAATAACAACAACAAAAAAGACACACAGAAGCAAAGGAAAACAAAAGATTTATTCTCTACTTCCTATCAGCAGGCAATGTCCAGCCACCTACTGAGAAGAAGGGCTTCATTGTGTATAGCTGTTTTCCAGAGACAAATGTAATGATAACGAGTGCCTGCTGCTCCTTCTCCTTCCTCTTAGCTTTTATTGCTGAGCAGATGTCACATGGCATGGAATAGCCCTTTGGTCAGTTTGGGTCAGCTCTTCCAGCTGTGCCCCCTCCCAAGATCTTGCCCACCCCCTGCCTACTGGTGAGGGGGGATGCTGGAATGACATCCCTGATGCTATGCAGCTCTGCTCAGCTGCAGCCACGACACTGGTGTGCTAGCAACACCTTTCTAGCTACCAGTACAAAGCACAACACTATGAGGACTGTTATGGGGAAAATTAACTCCATTTCAGCCAGATCCAGCACACCTCGCTTGGCTTTTCATTTTAACTCTGCACCGTGTTATCTTCCATTGTTAAGTTTCAAAAACTGTATTTTCTTCTCCCTTTCTGAATCTCATCTGTCTCTTGACATTGTGCTCCTCTCTCAATCTGATACATTATTGCTATTTGACATGTCAGGCATACGGTGCTAACTGAAACAATAAGTGCTTTTCTGCTCCTATGGCAATAATTTGCCTTTATGGCAGTGGATTGAAGAGGCACTGCATCACTTGATATAGCATGTGATCCATCAGTGGTTTATGCACTGTTGTTAAAACATCACATTTACATTTATAAATATTAACTCAAGTAACTTTACATTTTGGAAGTTTAGGAATTTTTTTTTCACAGAAAGAGTGGTTAGACACTGGAATAGGCTGCCCAGGGACGTGGTTGAGTTACCATCCCTGGATGTGTTTTAGGGTCATTTGGATGTGGTGTTGGTGGATATGGTTTAGGGGAGAACTTTGTAGAGTAGGGGTGATGGTTGGATTCGGTGATCCCAAGGGTCTTTTCCAACCTGAATAGTTCTGTGATTCTATGACTTCACAAAATTGTCATGCCCATTAGGTGCACCAAAACACTCTTCTTAACAGAAAGTGGATGTTAAATGCAATTCCTACACATCCATTTTTTTTTTTTATTATTATTATTATTTTCATTTAAAGTGAGGAGGTAGGGAAAAAATTGAGAAGCAGCCCATTCTTCTGCTCCATTGTCCAAAACAACATCCTGTTTCAAAAAATTCAACAACTAAATGGTACAGAAAGCAAACTTTTCACTATATTAGGCTATTACTGATTTTAAAATGGGGAGAAATTTATTACATAACCTTTGTTACTATCCTGGCAAGCATTAATGCAACTAGCTAGAAAGACATGGCACATAGTTCACCCTGCATTTTAAAGCTGTCTCGGTAAAACCCATCAGAACTATAAAATCACTGTACAATAAAAAATAAATAAATAAATAAATAAATAGAAGGGAAAAGAATACTTCACAGCACTCATGTTAGAACAAGGTCAGTCAAACACAGCTATGTCATGTGGTAGAAAAGCAAAGCATGGTGTGTTTGAAATCAGCAGCACAACTGGGTGCTAATGATGCAGTCTTTTGCAGATTATATTCATTCAAAGTCAATTATTGCAATCCTTTTGCCCTAAAGGAATATTCCCAACTCTGAACATTTTTTTGCAGAGCACTTTGTATCAACATTTATTGAAAAAATTGTGTAGTGTTGCTGTCATGTACCATTGACCTCAGCATGGAACTGCACCAGATCACTACAGTCCAGAGGCACAGCAGAAGTTAAGGAAACTGACATGAATCTTAGTGAATTTATTTTTCAGTAACCGTGTGGTTGTTAAGCATTTGAAGCTCTTTATGTTGTTCTGCTGTTCCTCTTGGGACTAGTTAGCCATATTAACTTTAATATTCAGTAGCAATGCCTATGTTCCTTTATGTAAATAGTCACATCTTATTTAAGTTAGTAATTCTAAATATTATGACAGATGTGCTCCTTCAGCTCCTAGAAAAGACAGAACATAAACAATTTTCAAGTTTTGTATTCAGCCTTTTATATGTCACTCCCCATGGTTAAAGAAACTGCACTGCCTTATTGAGAGTTTCCTTTCCAATTTCAGTCACTACACTCATTTTCTAACAGAATGCCCTGATGCAGTACTCACAGGCACTGGAGAGGCTATTCAAACACAATAAAAATGAAAGAGCACAAATGTTGTGGCGGAAGCAATTGACAATATCTCCCAAAATAACATTTTATTGTTATGTACAGAAACACTGCAGTACTACCTGGCATTAGAGCTGTCAGTCCTAGAGACTCTCTCAAGTGTTTCATGGTAATTGGTATGCTTCCATTAGAGTCCTGGAGCAAAGGTATAGTAGAAGAACATAATGTGTGATCCAATGAACTCTTGAAGTTCAATAATTGGAAAGAAGGAAAGGAGGGAGGAAGGGAGAGAGGGAGAAATGAAGAAATGGAGGGAAGGAGGTGGAAGAATGAAAATCCCTCATAAATATAACATTTTAAATGACAGGAAGAGGAAAAAATAAAATATATTCACAATTTCATGAACAGTTTTTTACTATCCATACAAACTTCAAATCAAAGTATCTATTTTTCTAACAATGTTTTTTTTTTTTTTTTCTTTTTTTTTTTTTTTCTGGAGATAGGAGTAAGATTAATTTTAGGGAACTGTATTATCTCAAACTTCCCTTTTCTTTTCCAGAAATATTAGCAAGCTTAGGAACATATTAAAGCAGATTAAACAATACTTTACATATTTTTAGGCAACTATAAACTCCAAATGAGATTTTAGAAGTTTTCTTCACTTCTTGTTATACACAAGACAAAAGGTGGTAAGAGTGCCTAGAATTACAGGTTCATTTTACATGAAAGGGGTAGCTGAGCAACAGATCTTTACAACTATCATTTAATTCAAAGTCTCTTGCCCCTAAAAGCATGTCATTTTTTGGTATAAGCATTAAAAATAATTTCAACAGTGATTATAGGTGAGATATTCTACATGGTTAACTTGAAAAGTAAAACACATGCTGTGGGAATCCACTGATCTCTGATATTTTTTTCTTCTTTTTTTCTTGCTTTTCATTCTTTTTTTCAGTGAATTTATTTTCTGTCAGACACCAATATGCCACCTTTATTGTGACTAATTCAATAGCATGCAATTGGTTTCAAAATGTATGACGTTCTTTTAAAATGTTTTCCCAACTCATGCAATATTCATCTTCAATTTGCAGTTCATCAGCTTATGGTTTAAAATGTCACTTTCAATGAATTCAACACACAAATGGAAGTGGCTTCCCTCTTTCTTGCTTCACTACCACCACCATCTTGCTGCATCTTGCCACTCTTTCTTGTATGTAAATGAAGTGTTTTTCTCCACACTTTCT
>NW_009953786.1:754683-758923 GCF_000747805.2 Chaetura pelagica | reverse complement strand
ACAATACTAAAATGCTTCATTTTCCTATGAACTCCGTTGTTGTTTGTTTTTTTTCATTCCCTCATCTTTCCCTGAATATTCCTCCTCCCCAAGTTCCTTTCATATTCTTGCCCAATAACTGCTGGCCTGCACTGTTTATTGTCTGAGCTCCATACAGAAAAGGCGAAGATGAAGCCACTTATACTAATGACAGTCATCTTTATATAATCACAAATAAATGCAAGTTAGATCTATACCGCATATGATACAGAAAAGAATTCCTAATTACTACAAAAAGCAGAAATTAAGTGTACTACTACCACTAAAAATATGGGAGACATTTCTAGAAACCAGGAAATTTTCCAAACAAAAAACCTTATGAGCAAGAATACTTAGGAGTAAGTGGAGACCCAGCAACTGAAATGGTATTGAATCTTTGTTCAGTCATATCTCTCCAGGAAGCTTGCCTTTAAAAAATATTTTAATGCCAAACATTTATGCCATCCTTATTTCAAAGAAATACTTATAGACATCTACAAAGAAACACTTCTGAGGCATGTAGTCTAATTACTACATGTCATGCTTGATGGCTCAAATCTCTAAATTCTTAGTTTTATAGTAAGTAGCAGAAGCTTAAGAACATACTTAAGTACTTCTTTAAATTAGGACATTTATTGTCCAGATAATCAGCAAATGATAGCAGACTTTGGTAAAACATTAAATATTATCATGTTCCTGTGATTACAGGCAGAGTACAAGAAATTAACTTGAAGTCTTTAATGCAATTTATTTCTCAGATTTACTTTGGGAAGATTAGTTCCTTCTTACAAATTCTCATTACTTATCTACTGTACTTTGGTTTTTTTAATCTGATTTTAAAAGGTGAAATTACATTTTATTCATTACAGATCTACTGGTTGTGATTTTTTTAAACAACATTAACACTACTGGAACAGGATGCCCAGGGAAGTTGTGGATGCCCAAGCCCTAGAAGTGTTCAAGGTCAGGCTGGATGGAGCTTGGAGCAACCTGATCTAGTGGGAGGTATGCCTGCCCATGCAGGGGGGTTGGAACTAGATCAGTTTTAAGGTCCCTTCAGACCCAAACCATTCCAGGATTCTGTGATACTGCTAACGAGTTTCTGTAGGAAGAACGTCAGACATTCTGAGAAGTCATTTTAGACTACATGTTTTCATAAGCCCCTGAACAATTGCGTAATAGGTATTTGGCCTCTGTTCATACAAAATCAATGTGAAATAGAGTTGTATTAATGACAGCACATGAGTTAAGAAGTTATTTGATGGCAGTCATTTATTAACATGAACAGATAAATCTCTACTTCTACTGAGGCAAAGAGCTTGGTTGTGTTAGCATTGTGTGTTTTTTTTTGTTTGTTTGTTGTTTGTTTTTTTTTTAAACTGACCCATATTATCTCACCTAAATAAACTGTTACAGTGCTTTCCTGTTATCCTGAAACAGGTGTTAAAGAATATCACCTTATTTGGCTTTTCAGGAGTTACAGCTCAAGCTTCCTGGATCCTTCAAGATTCCTGTCTTGTCCTCTTCACTTGAATGGAAGAAAGAAGCATCTCTAGCTATGCTTCTCCCGAGCCCTTCTACTCATCTGATCCTGATTTCTATTAATGCAGACAGCAGGATTAGTAACTGTATTTTTCAGACCCTGATAGAAAGTATCAATAATTTAGGATTTCTCAGGTTGCTCAGATGCAATTCACTGCATTGTTTAATGACTTTTCTTATAAGATCATGGTAGGTTATCTATTCAGCAATATATCAGGTACCCAAGCATTTTAATTCATTTACAGTGAATCACAGCAAATAATTATATTCCACAAGGTAAGTAGAGAATATAATATTTTTTAAAATATTTTAAAAACAATCTATGTCTTACAGCCCTCTGTTATTCAATATATTTATATATATTACAGAAATAAACCAATCAAAAGCTCATATTGGCTCTAGCCCTATCATAGTAAGATAGTGCTTAATGTCAGGAGTAATAAATTTATTTTCTTCCTCCTCCATCTAAAATAAATTAACTCCTTAAGGGTATTTATCCATTTCCATTAAAAAAAATAATAGTGTGTTTACAGAGAAATGTACCTTGTTAAGAGAACTATGACTAATTTCTACAATAGCAGAAACATTTATCTGCTTCCCTCAAAAATGCACCTTGAAAGCACATGCAGAGGAAGTCCCCATTGTTATTTGTACTTATATGTGAAGGTAAATTCTTCAGATCTAGAATCCTTTCTGATTAAATGAAGTAATATTTCATTTCAGGCTGCCTACTTGCACAGAAAATGTAAGTAAATATGGCACAGTCATGATTTAGTAAACAAGTTTCCAGTTTGTAATATGGTCATGAGCCTGCCAGTCATGCAAGCAGTGTGGACAAATTCATACTTAGTTGCTTGAGTAATTAAGGAAATTGGCTAAAAATACATAGCAAATCTGGAGAGAATCAGGAAAATATTTTAAGTTTTCTGTCTTCTAACTGGTGGCACAATCTTGTTTCTTCCCCAGGTTCTGAACAACAGAAAATGAAAACAAACAAAAATTTTGTAAGTCTTATTATTTTCTGTATGCATGAACATAATAAATATTACCTCTGCTGGTGAGAGAAATTTGTAGTTTAATCATTTGCTCCACTGTCAACGAGTAATTTATCCTCTAATTTGACAGTGTTTGAAAAACTTGCTGCAGGGAAAGAGTTTTTAGTGTTTACAGAACTCAGTCATTTCCAACCTGTTTTTTTAGGTGTTAGTTTATGAATTGTTTACTACCTTTTCTCTGTTTTATGAATATGGCCAAAATCTTCTTTGTTCTAAAAAAAAAAAAAAAAAAAAAAAAAAAAAAGGCAGAATTTAAGCTGAGAATGAGTGTGTCTTTAGATATGGCATCCAGCAGCAGTAATGCACTTTGGATACTCTTCTGATATGAAGAGGAGCCTGTCATCAGCTGAAATGGCTCTGAAGTGTCTATGCAAAATGAGAGTGAGAAATTGAGTTCACTTTAGAGTCAACAGAAGGTCATAGCATCAGAATAGTCCACACTTTTACTGAAAAAAACAAAAACCCTAACAGACCCAAAACCCCAAACCACTGTAATTATTCTTACAATCCATTAACTTCCCTGCAAATTTGTTAAACATGTTGCCACTCCATGGAGTGCAGAACAAAATAAAGCCTGGCAAGGACAGGTTCTTATTCATACATATATAACATTCTCAGGTTCTTCCTTCAGTTGCCCTGTGACTTCCAGACCCTGATAGACTTCTCTGTCACTCAGAATTCCTGTCTGCTGGCCGGGCAAGCAGCAGGCACCTTGGTTGTGAATTCCATACCAGTATCAGACAAGTATTTCTATGATGATAGGTTTTAGCCATCTTTGTGGCTGGTTATCTGATAGTTTTGCACTGGTGATACTTATCTCTTTCCTTTTCCTTCTAGCTGCTATTTTTAGAAAGTCTGCAGGAACTCAATTAATTGGGACTACTATTCTTCCATCAAATTTGTTTGAAATGAGCCTAAGATATCCAAAATTTATAGGGAGGAAATATATCATTATATGATTTTTTTCTAAGCTTTACTTTCTTAAGAAAGAACAGTTTATTCCACAGATGATCTTTCATGCTCCACAATTACCTAAACAGTATAGTGTCTCAGCTTTCCAGTTAGTATGCCACTATTACTCATAAAATCAAGCACAGAAGTTTGAATTGAGAGAGCTCGGAGTACATTTTATTTTCACATTCAAAGATTAATCAAACCTAGTCACTAAATCTTCAGAAAAGCAAAATGAAGATAGTCTTCTGTGTATTTGAAGCCTCCAGCGAGGACAAAAAAGAGTATAGATTTTTCCCTGTTTTACTAGATTAATTCCTAGAAGATATTTACTAATATTACACTTACCACTGTGTGCAGTGACAACCTAAAAGAGCTTTAAAAGAGCTACATTTGTTTGCCTAAAAAGAAAGCAGCAAGTTTTAAAATTAGTAGCATACCCTATTGAGGCTCGAGTGACAGATTCAAACCTTGAGAATGTCATGCAGCAGAAAGCTTGGTAGTTGGACTGTGACAGGACAAGATGCTTCCAGTGGCAAAAAGTGAAACAGGGCAGCCTCCCGTCAGGAGAGAAAGAGGAAATTTGTTCTAACAGCCACCAGGGAACTAGAGTAATAAAATAGCAATGGGAACACCATAAGGCTAATAAAAAAAATTCTGATTTTGGGAAAGAG
>NW_009953786.1:749424-754364 GCF_000747805.2 Chaetura pelagica | reverse complement strand
AAGAGTTACTGAGAAAAAAGAGACATATTACAGCAACAGGAGTGGCAAGGTAATTACAAAGCACAATATTTATGCAAGTTTCTTGAAATATGTATTTGAATTTTTTAATGTGAAAGGAAGCCACAGAAGAAATTATCTTTCTGTTTTATTTTAAAAAAACAGTTGAGTCAAATCATCTGTCTGTTTCTAATGGTATAGGTCACGGTATTATTCTTTCTTGGTGTTTGGATGATCAGAAACAGTCTTTAGGCTTAGTAAGTCTTTAAACAGTATTCAAAAACCTAACTTCTCAGATGCTACAGTCACAGAAGGGAAGCTGTTTATTCTGCTAGTCAGATGATTGATCTCATCATTTTGAGTTATGGTGTCGGCTAAATTAGGAGAGATCCAACCCTGCAACCTAAGAGTAAAAGAAGTAAAATAGCTTTTCATTGCCAATAATGGTACAAAAAGTCAGGTCCTTTAGAAACTTATCATAATATGATCTCCTCACTACACATTCACCTGTTTTATGTCTGTTATATAGCAGGATGGGTCTTCACAAAATAAAAGGGGTTTCTGATTTGATAATCAGACGTGATGAAAGCATATGGGTATTATTCATCCACCTCAGTGAAATAAAAATGGTCAGGCTCCTATTTGTCTAAATACTGCATTTCAATATAGGTTTTTAAATTTTTTCTGTAATTATAGCAGATCCACATCTACACTATGTAAGCCCATTAAGCATCCTTGCAATTTCTGGAGATGTCAACAAGTTCTGCACAGACCAGAAGAACAACTCACAACCATTAAATAACAAAAATAAAACTACTCAGTGAATGTAAGTAAGAATCTTCCTGCAAAAAGACACTCAGATTAATGACTTTGATTCCACACACACTGGAACTGAAAATATTTTCAGATTATAATGCACTTCAAAAATATATTCTGCCTCTATGGTACACGAGTACACAGATATGAACCAATTCATTTTTGTCACCTCTGTTTTTTAAGTTGCCCATTTTTCCTGTATAAATTCCTTGAGGTTTTTATAGTGAGTCTTTTATATTATAGTTTCTTTTGCTTTAGTCCTTTCAGAAGAGGTCTTGGAGTAATCAGGGGAAAAAGTTTAAATGTTTATTTTGACAATAGCAAGATAATTATTTTAATGATATGGTTATTTACTTTCTGAAAATTGCATGAAGATTGCATTTGAGAAATTATAAAAAGGACCTTCTTGCATCTACCAAGTACCACATAATTACAAAATAATTGCTTATTTCTGTATTCTGTAAATCAATTTACCAAGATTACCCCACCTCTCTTTTACTTTCAATTAAAAGGTGTGTAACTAAATGGCTAAATTTACAGATCCGTTGTAAGCAGTTAGGCTTAGCATGCAAACTGAAAGCAACAGTCACTAGTAACATTTTATATTTATAAAGCTCCCTAGCAGTGAAAGGGGCTGTAAATCCTTGCTCGCTATGCATAAACCAATACATCAGTGACATTCAGCTATCTCTAAACAGGCTGGGCATCAGTTCATGCATTGAAAAGTATACACAGTTAGACACATGAGGGAATTATGGCCACGGACTGAGACAACTCAGTGAGTGGTCCCATTAAGTCCTATGGGACCTTTAGCATCTGCAAAAGACAATAAATCACATTGTATGAATTCCTGACATCAGTGATGGCAGCTGTTCTCAATTTCAGCAGGGCCTGATCGAGACATTCTGAGAATTCAGTATAGCTTTCAAGACATTGAGACAAGTGAACCATAGATTAATAGAGTGAGGGTGAATAACGTGGTGATCTTTGAGTTGCTTTAAATGGATCAATCTGACAGGCTCTGGAGAGAAGGAGAAAGCTTCAGTCATTGGTGGGTTTATAGAACAGATAGAAAATTATACCTTATATTATGCCCGAGTCTAGCATCACCAGGATGAGAAGTTCTAGACACAGTAATGTGCTGAAGTCAGTGCTATGAATGTTGTTTTGCACTTCCACAGTTAACAGTTAAGTTGAGCAGGCTCAGGCCTGTGCTGCACTGTCTGTCCAGCATGTCCAGTATGGCCTCAGGCTGGGCTGTGCTGCACAACTTCTTGGCTGCAGGACAAATTCAGCCAGCTCGTTGTAATAAAGAACCCTGCAGGCATCCATCCCCTTGGTACCTGAGATTGCACCCCTTGCCTGGCCTCATCCTTTATCAAACTGTGCAGCAGAAAGTTCTTATGAGAACATCCTTTAGAAGCAGACTTGGTTCTGGTAAGGATTTTACACAACAGCTCAGATGACCAAAAGGGAGAGCTTCTCTCCACAGACAGCATCTGCTCTCCACAGCACTGTATGTAAAATCCATCCAAGTGCTGACTGATGCTGCAAGAATGTGGGATGTCCAGCATCTGAGGACATGCAAGACTCAATCACTATCTGTGCTTCTTCTCTCACACCATCGTATTAAAGAAAGTTATCTTATTAAGAAATTTGTTGTTAGGCTTTCCTTATAGAGACCCAGAATGTGTCCTGCACCAGCTCTCTGGCTCACTCACTCTCAATACCACCACTGAAGAATAAACATTAATCTAGTACTTCCTCTTCACAGTTTAAGTCAATACACCTAAATTATTTTAGAAACAGTGTCAAAGTCGTACACAGTGGTGAGGAAGACAGACTTTTATTTTACACAAATGACAGAATGAAGGTGGCTTCTCCCAGAAAGTTCTTTACTCCCAGGGAAAAAAAAAAAAAAAAAAAAAAAAAAAGGTCATGACTAACCTGTAGATTAATTTTTATCTCTGTCACCCAAGCAAGTTTCTGGAAACACTGTAGACTGTAAACTTGGCATTGTCTCGACTTGTTAGTAATAGACAACTACACATAGTTGAAAAGTGCTATGACAGTGACAGCTTGATGTCTGAGAATTGTCTTGCTGTGGAACATTTCAGTGTGATTCTTAAGACAGTACGAACACTGAAAATTTATGATCTTCAGGATTTTTTCAGGTTAGAAAAGGTATACTTAAATGGCTAGCATAATTCCCAGAAGCAAAACATGCAAGCATTTTCTCAGCTTATAAACTTAATGATTTAGTTATAATTTAGTTGCTAGAGTAATCTATTCTCCAGTTCACTTGTTAGAAGCCTTTAAGAAAAAAAAAAAAAGCACTAAAAAAAACACAAGATGTAAAAAGTTTAGCTTAGTGACATCTCATGCTTGTTTAAAAATCTACTGCAACAATATCTTTGTAGGTATGTATGTGTTTATCAGGAAGGGAATTACAGAGGTGTATGATCAAAGTTCTTAAAAGACTGATATATCACACCATTTTTAGATTTTAAAACAAAACTTCACTATATTAATTAATTACCAGGTCACCTCATTCTGATGTTTGTTTCTCATATATTATCAATACATACTCTGTACAAAACTCTTTCAACACCCAGAATATAAGGTAGTTGTGAGGATAAAAAGACCACAGAGCTGATCCTATGTAGGATACTGTCCTTTGTGGCCTTAGCTGCAGAGACTGAGGTGATCAAACTGAAGAGCTCTTGATCAAGAGAAGTTTGAACTGAAGCATGCTTGTCTTCTTTCTTCTCCATCTTCATTCAAGTTTTTATTCTATAT
The DNA here is from genome assembly GCF_000747805.2 of Chaetura pelagica. Taxonomy (NCBI): domain Eukaryota; kingdom Metazoa; phylum Chordata; class Aves; order Apodiformes; family Apodidae; genus Chaetura; species Chaetura pelagica. Next base: position 750,752 of record NW_009953786.1, on the reverse strand, counting down.
ACTTACCTGCCTCCAAAACCTGCTTTTCATGCCCCTGACATTGTTTATGGTTTGCCAACAATTCGTCTTTTGTATTCAGCAAAATATTCTTCCAGTTTCACTTGTGGTTTTTTTGTTTGGTTTTTTTTATATGTTCTGAATTTTTACTTGTTTGCTGCATTTTACTTGCATTCAGGTGTAACTATGTAAGGGGTTTTTTCCCCTTTCTACGTCATGTCACTCATATATAAAATGCTTATACCTCACTACACTTACGTCATTGTATCTGACATTACAAGCTCTCAGCTTTGTTACCCAGATTATTTATGAGAAGTCTTATACTAATTCTATTTGGGATTCCAATTTGTGAGAAGGCAAAAATTCCTAAGAAACTGTTCTCTTTGACATGTACAGTTCAAGGCAGGCACAATTAGCCAGTGTCTTTCCTTTTTATGGCCTAGTTCATAATTAGCTAAACAACTATCTTCTGAGCAGCAATCAAGAAATAGCTCTTCCCTGGCTAGACTATTACACTCCAAATACCAAATACAACACTTTATGTAAGTGACTGAGAAATTAAATGTTTATCAACCTGTGAAAGTTTGAACTTCATTGGAAAGACTGAGCATTTAAAAGTTCACTATGAGAAATGAGGACAAAGATTTGGACCACTGGGATGATAAAGTCAAATTATAAAGCTTACCCCTGTGACAAGAAGTGAGGTATAAATACAAATAAATAATTAGTTCTTTAAATTGAAACTGTCTTAGCTTGCTGGAAAAGATGATATCTAAGTTCTAAGCAGAAATAGACACTGGGATAAGAAATGGGGTTGTGAAAAGGGAAGAGTAAGGAGAATTTGGCTTCTTTTCTAAGTGTGTCTAAATAGCAATTCTGAGTTGACTTTCCCCACGAATTAGGTCATTGTGAATTAATGATCAGTAAAATCATAACGTTACTTTTGCTCCCTCCCCTGTTCACTTAGTAGAGAAATTAAATCCTTAACAACTGTATGAGAAATTAATACACAGGCTTATAAATGCAATATTAATTTAAAAAAAAACAAACAACAACATGTAATTTTTCAGACTCAATGAACTTGCCTCATAAACTCATGTGCAGTACCCAAAACACCATTTTCCTTTCTCCAGAGCATGAAAAAATATAAATTAAAAGTAAATATGTTAAAAAGTTAAAAAAAAAGATTCCTTAAGACTGTGCAAGTTCACTCTCATAATGTTACGAAACTGGTAGGATGAAAGAGGCAAAACCTGAAAGGACTTATTGGAAATCACTAGGTTTCAGGCAGACTCTGTGAAGAATGTGCTGCTCACGTAACTGTCTCCAGG
>NW_009953786.1:740073-749384 GCF_000747805.2 Chaetura pelagica | reverse complement strand
AATGCCCAGAGAAGACAAACACCATCTTCTCTGATGACTGTCAGTTCACAATCCAAGCAACTGAGAAACTGACCAGGAAGTCTATGGATTAAAATCAAGGCCCACCTATGCAGTGGAAAGTTCAAAACGCTCAGTAACAGTGGTCAGACACCTGCACCTGGCAAGAAAAGGTATCTTTATGTTCTGAAGAACAGCAATGGAACTGATGGCAGAAAAATCCAAAGATGCGTCATAGGATTTCATAAGCAATAAAAGTTTTGATTAAGTTCTACTGTACTGGAGTTTGTAATACTTAGATTTATCAAGATCTTCCCTAATTTTAAAGTTAATTTTAAAACTCTCAGTTAACAGTAACATCCAAAAATAATAATAAAAAATTAAAATATTTAAATATATTATTTCAATCATAACTACTGGCAAAGCACTGATAGACCACTATAAGTAGTGATTTTGAAGTATTTATAGTTTTCTATTATTTCAGTACTGAGGATTCAAACAATATAGAGCCATCAAGCAAATCTCAAAGCCTATGCTGACCCAATTTTGAGGACAGCTGAAGTCCATATTAAAAAATTATTTCCATTTCACTGTTGATATCTGATTTTATATTCTGGAGAATATCAAAACACAAAATGTTGACTACTGCAAACAATGTACTTAAACATATACTTCTCCAGACACCAGACTGAGATCTTGACTGGAACAGCTTTTTAATGCACATATTAAGTCCTGCAGTAAATAAGAAGAATATTTTGATAATTATTCCTTTCCTTCCCCCTTCCTCCCCCCTTTTTATGTTTCTTTTTTTAGTGGTGTGAAATATCAACTGAATTTAATAGAAGAGCAACATTTTGCTTATATGTTTCTATACTGTGCTAACAACAAACAAATCTTATTCTCTTGTCCCATATAAAATCACCAAAATATGAAAAGTCCATATTTTGGGGTTGCCTTCACTCTTGCTTCTTGGTTCCCTCTTGCAAAGGGCAGTAGTATAAGATGTGTCTTTAAGGCTGCAGCTCGGTATAAATATATCCTTTTATTACTTGTCATTAGAATAATTTCAACCAGTGAGATGAACAGGACAAGGAAAAAGGTTTTTGACTCAGATAAATCTGAATACATTACCTAAGTAATGCAACAGAAGCATATATTTTATTTAATTGATCTAGACATTAGAAGCATGATTATTAAGCTGTCTTGTTGCAAGGACTTAAGTTAACAATTAAAATCACTGCTATCTCTACAATGTCAGTGCATAAAGCCTTCAGTATATCTATACATTCAAAAAAGCCATTCTTTCAGACAATTTCTAAACTGAAAATGGAGAACAGAAGGCTTACATAAAAATCTATGTACAAAAAGCTAAATTCTTCTTCTCATTTTCAGCAACAGTTTAACACTAAAATTAGTAGAATCTAAAAGACAGTATCACAAATAAGCAGATTCTTACCCATCCTATTTCACCATTTGGTAGAAGGATCACAGAAGATTGATAGGCATTTTACAGCCTTCTAGTTAATAAATGATCTCTTGTATGAAAAGATGCAATCCTTCCCTTAACTTTCAAGCATCTAATTTCTTTATTCTATTAGCACCAGTCCATCAGGCCTGTCTGGATTTTGCTTCAGTCAATTAGCCTTCATCATTAGCCCAACTTGTGATTTAATCAGATGAAACAAACTGCTCAGACTGAACACTTGAGCAGGGTGTTTTGGGCCATAACTCTGAATTCTGAACAATGACAGTTAATAGAGTCTGTGAGAGCTGTTCAGGAAAGCATCCAGCCCAACTCAGCACTATGCTATTATTACTTCTACTGTACTCGTTTTGACTAAAAAGAGAAGTCTTCTGGAACTTCAGCTTTCAATTTTGCCCTCTCATAATCAAGAGATTTGGCCATCATCACTGGAATTCAAGGACTGAGCTACAATTCAGGCCACATCAGAGGTGGGCCTACAACTGAGACATATCAGAGTGAGTGGAACACAGACTGAGGTATAACTATGAGTAGAACAAGCACTGTTATGGAATAAAATCCTGCATAAAAACTCTTATGGTTTGGACAATTTTGTCAACAGCATAATGTCTACTCTGAGCCCATAAAACAAACAAATAGTTACATCTTGTTAGGCACGTAAGTGCATATTTCTTGAGAAATGCCTAGCTAGTAGTGTCTCAGTGAGAAAACACTGTCAATACTTCAACAAATTCAAAATCTGTACTTTCAAGAGGACAACTAGCTTTACAGTAGCATCTACCCATTAACAAAAGTAATCTCTTGCCACAGTCTGGACCCTAGAAAGGCCGGAAAGTTCAAAAGACAAAGAATGTATGATTTCACAAGCAGGAATAAGCTGGATTGTACAGAAACTGGCATCAGTTTTATTCAATTCTTTTCTTCCCAAATTGTCAGAAGAACACAGGATTCTTCAAGCCATCAATCTTATGTAAAAATTCTTGCATAATGACAGTGTGAAGAAATAGAAAATGTGATTAATAGTGCTGGACCTATTTAATGAATACAGAACTACAAGACTGAGTCCAAGCCTGTGCAAATTAGGAATAGACTAAAATAAATTAAATAACTTAGAAAATACAGTTGTTTAAAACTAGCTGAGAATAATACAATTGAGTGTTCATTTGTCATGGCTTTCATATACCTTCTCTTTGTTTTTCTCACTGTTTTTTGCCTTTCAAGTTAGATTTTTCTGAAGTAGTTTCTTGTAATCCCAGTGTGGGGCAGCAAAACTCAGAAAAATGAATCTATGCTCACAGTGAAAACCACAGCTATAACAACGACTCTCAGACTGATACATAGCTTCTCACTTTCTCTTTTCAGGCCAATTCAACTTCTTGAGCAGAAACGTATATTTTGAGTATGTGTAGCCTACTTCATTAGCTGTCAGAGTTTCCTGTGTAAAAGGATGTTACAGAAGAAGCACCTGAGAATTGTACTAAAAACTTAAGATACTGAAATATCCACCGCAGATACATTGTTACATTTAACTCTCCTGCTATATAGGTGTCATTAGAGAAGTATAGTTTTAATAATTTGCTTTATTAGCTGAAGTTTTAATTTATTACATTTTACTATTCCTTCTTCAAAGAAAAAGTTCTTACATGTATTTGAACTTGGGTTTGTTTTTTCCTTCCTATAGCCATCCACTACTAGCATTTTTGTAAAATTGCACACAAGGGATAAAATTATAATTTTCATTTCTGGGATCGTTTTCCAGGACATAAATTATATTCCCTAAGTGAGCACAGTAACTTTTTGATAATGAGTTATTTTAATGTGTTCACTGGAGGAGGAAGAAAGATGGGAATGAAAGGAGGCATTTATATAATTTTTGGTCACTTGCAAAATAAGCCACAGTGTGTTTCAGGAGAGACAAAGCGCAAAATCAGAGTAGAGTATGTTGCACCAGCAGCCTAGAAAATAGATGTATTCCATGACAGATTCTGTTTTGTTTACAAATCTACCTCACGTCTCTTAACTTATGTTAGATCTTCTTTCAAAGGGAGAGATGTGTCCAATACCACAATTTGAGAGAACAGCAGGGGGGGAAAGTATCTGCTACTAAAAGAAAAAAAAAAAAAAAAAGAAAAAAAGAAGAAAGAAAAATAAAAAGGTAAAAAGAAATAAGCCTAGTTTCTTTTACAGAATCAGGTAATTGAAAGACATCAGAAGAAAAAAAAAAATCCTCTCAGAAGTCATGTTTCTTGAAAGGCAATGCCATCTGGAAAATGTAATTATTGGGAATATAGTCTTAAGGAAAATGTCTATTTCCCGTCTTAGGTTTTGGAAGTGTATTGAATACCAATAAGAACAATGAAAGTGAAAGTGTCATGTTAGGTAACAAATATATTTGTTTAAACACAAATGAGAAACTTTATCTCAGGATACCGTAATAAACAGAGGTTTTGCTCTTCCAAGAATTTGCATTTAAATATTCAGAAAAATAACATTCCTGTGATAAGTAGTAGGCTATTTGCTGTAGCTTGGGGTATTTTATCAGGTACAGGCATTTTCTCAAATACTGATACACCTTCCTACAGTGTGATGATAACAGCAAAAATACTAGCACTTTTTGAACAAAATACATTTTTGCTCTGATTTTTTTTACAATGAACTAATTTAATGGACACTGAACAAAGACATCAGCTTCAGCTGAGATATATAAACACAGTAGGTTTAGATGCCTCCTGGTAACATGGAAATGTAGCAAATTGGTGTACCTGCTTAGAGACACCTTCTTATTCACTTATTCAAATAATAATAATAGTATTGTAGAATTGTTAGGGTTGTAAGGGACCTTAAAGATTACCTAGTTCCAACCTCACTTCCATGGGAATCCATACATTCCACTAGGCCAGGATGCTCCGGGCTCCATCCGAACTGGCCTTGAACACTTTCAGGGACAGGCCATCCACCGCTTCTCTGGTTAACCTGTCTGGTCAACCTGTCTAGTCAACCTGGTGTCTCACCACCCTCACAGTGAAGAATTTCCTCCTAATGTCTCATAAAATTTTACCCTCTTCCAGTTTAAAGCCATTACTCTTTGTCCTATCACTCCATACCCTTGTAAAATGTTGGCATTTAAAAACCAGTGTTATAATAAAATTTTATTAGCATTATTATAACACAAATTTCTCCAAAATTTCATTTCTACTCTTTGCACTGTAGCTATTGCAAAGAAAAAAAATGCTATTAGAAGTACTGAAGTCCAGTATATATTATGTAAACTATTGTAGCTGTACAACAAAAGTAAAGCTCTAGAATCCGCTTATACGAAGATACTGTACCAAGATACAATGACTGTAAATTGAGAGACTGGTGAGGAGAAATATATGTGGTCCATTAAAGGATTGATGGAAATGTAAATAAAGCAGGAACTGAACATGAGATTTTGCTTAATGACTGGACCGTGAGGACTTGGTGAGTTGATGGTAATAGTTGTTACACTGTTTTTTAAATGGTTATATGTATTAAAGAAGATGAAAACCAGCAAGGGCACATAAGGAATGTTGCATAAGAACTTAGTAAACTCCTGTAAAGGAGAATTAACACTTTTCTTTTTTTTTTTTTCCTTAGAATAAAGTTGCTGGAAGATGAGACCGTTGATTTGATCTGCTCCAAAGAATGTATCACTGTCCTAATTATGCAGTCTGCATAGTGAATCCAGTGTTGTCAGGGCTGACAGAGACCATGCTCTCCAGTGGCCATGGAGACACAGCAACTAGCAGAACAATTACATGAACAAGGAATGATTGGCATAAACATATTCAAGAATAAAATATCATAGTATGTACTTTCACTTTTATGGTGAAAGAAAATTAAAAGATTAGATCTTACTAAAACACTTCCCTAAAGGGTATCCCTAAGATTATTCTATTTTATATATGTGTGATTATATATATTTAAAATGCAACAGAAATGGACTGTAAAAACAGCTTGAAATAATGGGTGACAGCCAGATGGACAATCATACCTTAGGGAAAGTTTGTTTCATGAGTTGATTTTTTATTGCCATCTAAGATCAAGAGCTGTGATTTTCAAATGAACCAGTCTGATAAAAATGTTAAAAGATACAGTCAATGTCTGCAATGTGAAATACCACTATGAATTAAATAAATGTCATCTCACTCAGTAAAAGTGTTCATATAAGACTGTCTTGAGTACTTTAACATTGTCTATCAAGTCAGCATAAATATAAACAGAAAGCATATTTCCTTAAGTGCAGGCCCTAGGGAACTTATTTGTCTATATTTTAAGTTCTGTGGCTTTCTCCTGTATAATATGACGTTAAAGCTCCTTTCATCCATGAGGGGAGGTATCAAGTAAGAGCATTTCAATGGTATGTGGAACTATTTACTAAGAGAGAGGAAGAGAGGGCATCCAGACTACAATCTGTTTTGTTTCTTTTCAGAGGTGTTATGCCTGAATGAATGAAAATTCAGCTTATTTTGTTACAACAATTACATTTTCAGTTCCACTGAAACAAGTTTCTGTAGCTCTTCAATATTTTTATATTGGAAGAGAGGGTGTTATTTACCTGCCCGGTGTTGAAATGGTACTCAAAAGGAAGAAATGAAATGGACAAAACTGAAAATCAGTGAAGGTAACCTTTGAAAAACTGACCTACTTTCATTTCTCCTACTTGCCTCTGGGCAACAGCATATGTGAATAACTTTTTTTGTATCCTGGTTCAACATATTATCTTTGCTTTCTGAGGGCACACAGGAGTTGCTTCTATTCACCTGAAGCATCCATTACACTTGAGAGGTTACACTGCCTAGCTGTAACCCTTTAAGGTCAGCAAAAAAAATCCCAACTGTTTACCCAGTGAGATCCAGAAAAGAAGCAAGATGCTAGTTTAGAAATAAGCATGTTTATACATGCATCAAACCAAATCCTGGGACCAAATAAAGGACTTTTTTCAAAAGTCACTTAGAACTTTTCTTGCTGACTTTAATAAAACTACTTCTGGTTTGGTCCTCTGTGATATAACAGCACTATGAGCTGTAACATATCACTGTGGAAGGTCTCAATCTCTGTGCTAAAACGAATCTCCCTGCAGGCACGCTTAAGGCTCTTTTGCTTTAAGCTTCTCTAGTATTCACCTTAAAAGCTGCAGTGCTTTTACCCATACCAAACTTGCTTCTAAAGAACTACCAGTAAGGGGATAAAGGATAAGGAGATTTAAATGCTATATTCTGTGCACTGGGATCCAGCCTTTTCTTTTTACAGATTTTGCCTTTTCTAAAATATGATTTGACAGAATAAAACATCTTTCAAAATGTTAAGAGATGGTAAAACATCTGCACTGTGCCTCTGTCTTTAGTTTCTTATACTGTGGAAATGAGATTACAGGGTGGCGTTTTTTAATTTGTTTTGGCAGTTGTTTGTTTCAGGTTTTTTCACAAATTACTTCTCAGATATATATTTTTAAAATGTTTTATGGTTATTTGTTTGGTGTTTTTTGCTTTAGTTTTGGTTTGGGGTTTTTTTGCTTGTTTTTTTCATCAACCAGTCATAGTGATTGATTTTGAGAAACTAGAAAGAGTTTCCAAGTGTCCTGGTTTGAGCCAGGATGAAGCCAATTTTCTTTTTACTAATTCTTTTTTTCAGTGAACTTTCTTTTAAGCAGCACAAAAGTTTTCCAGCTAGTGGATTGATAATGCCTGGGTGTTTATAGTTAGTGCTGAGAAACCAAGAACACTTTGATCTGCTTGTTGAATCTGCTTCTTTGCATACTAAAGGAACAGAACATCCATATCTGCAACTCTCCAGTAGGGAGAAGGAGACTAGACAGATGGCAAAACTGATTAATCAAAGTATTCTGTACATATAGAATGTAGGACTCGATATAAGTCAGGGATCACAGAAATCAAGCCATTTTTCTTCTTGTTCCCTTTTCTTCTGTTCATGGCCAGTGTCCAGGGAGGATACCATCTATCCACCACTGTTGATCTCTAGATGGGTGCATTCCTGATCTTCACAACTCTACCCTCAGCTCCTGTTTTCTCTGCTGCTATCTCTGGAAGTAGTCTGGGACATTTTGGAACTGCTCACAGCTAAGGAGAGTGCTGTGGGAATTGCTGAGGATGGGGTGAAGTGATAGGGGTTTTGCACTTTCCTGAATTATTTGTATATATTTTCTTATATCATTAGTATTTAATTAAAGCTGTCTAGTTTAGTTTTCAATCTGGAAGTGTCTCTCCTTATTCTCTCTTCTTCCCTACCTGGGTAGGAGGGAGAGGGGACTGAGAACATTGTTGTCCTTGGTTTAATTGCCAATCCTGAATCAAACAGTGACACCAAGGCTTCAAATCATGTCGTAAACTGTCTCAGTTTTGAGGCAAGTGCAGTGAAAAGAAAATGCTTTAGGAAAATAAAACACATGGTTTTCAGATTGTCTTCTTGGACTACACCATATCATATCTGAATAAGTGGATTTTGGTATGCAGATCTTTAGTGAGCATTATGGTTAGCTCTTACCTGATTTTTTTTTTTACTTATTAAAGTCACATATGGCTTCTTTAAATGGATGGCAGTGACAAGCAAGCCAACCTGTGTCAGCTAAGTTCCTGTGACCTCAACGGAGATGAACAAAACACAGCAACTAACACTTGAGGCCCTGACATCTCAGTGGCATTTGGATCACCTGAATATATCCCACAGTGCCTACACTGTGGTGAACACAGCTGTGCCAAATGTAACCCTTGGAAAATGGTCCAAATGTCTGTATTGCATCATTTCAGATACCTATGAAAATTATAATCACTAGACACAGTAGAGATATAAAACTAATTTAGCATTTGAGCAACTAAATTAACACCTCTTTTAAGAGACAGAGCAGCAAATCTTCAACCACTACTCTTGCAAGTAAAATAGAAAAAAGGAGACATCCATTTTATGCACAGATTTTTCTACAATGCTGTAATTAGCACCATGTCCACTAATAAAAACTAGAATTGAAAATTGTGTTTAGTTAAGTATTTGCACAAACAAGGCATACATAACATTATGTATCTCTTTTAGTGTGAAACAGTGATATTGGCTTATATGTATATTAAATAGCTAGAAAAAATCTATTTTCCAAAGCTAAAAAAAAACCTATTCTTGGTCATAATACATGATACAAATTCCTACAGAACTTCTATGTCCTGGTTTAGAGTGAAAGCATTTACAGAAAAATTCTATATATCTCCACAACAATCATTTAGTCAGGTAACATATTATAGAGCAGCACAATGCAACAGAGTGCTACTTAATTGACACCACAAGTAAATTTTAACCCATTCTTTCACTGACACCTTTACTCCCAAAATCTTCTGAAGAGTTCATGTTCCTCCCAGTATAATAAAAAATCTAAGAGGAAGGAGAAAGAATCTATTTGCTTTCCAGTTTGGCTTTGAGAGTATTTGTGATAATCAAGGATGCACTTACCCATGAATAAAGTCTTCTGACAGTATAACATCTATAAAATTAAACTTAGTAGAAAGACTCCTTCTTGATTAATATGATTTATATACTACAGATTAATTGAGGAATATTTCCAGCATAGTAATAAAACTGCCATCTATCACACATGCTACTTACCTCACATTGTAACAGCAGCCAACTCCCTTGATGTTATCAGGAGTCTGACATTTTCTGTAATTGCTTGTGAGCAAAAAAATCTGTAATTGCTTATCTACATCAATATCTGTGTTTTATTTGGCACATTTGATTACTTTCTCTACAGACAGTTCATAGCTGCTTTCATCAGAAGGATCTCTGATGCTTTTCAACCCAGACAAAG
>NW_009953786.1:704504-739918 GCF_000747805.2 Chaetura pelagica | reverse complement strand
AATGCCTACATGGAAAAATTTCCAGGAAATGAGACAGGCACAGTGACAGCATCAATGCTAGTTGTGTGCCATCAGACAAATCTGAAACAGGAAAGACCTGCCTATGATTCATACTAGATGAAGATCATTTCCCTATCATGCAAACTCTTTAACAGTGAAAAATATGATTTAGTCATGAATAAATAACATACGACTGAAGACCCTGGTTACTTTATTAGAATCATGGTACACACCAGAAAGCCGGTTTTGATTAGTCTACTGTGTTACTGATAAGTCAATTGCTTCATTTTTCAACTTTTTAAAAAATATGTGTTGTTAACATAATACATGAAATATAATTTCACAGAAGAATTATCATTACCATTAATTTATTAAATAGCAAAAATTGCATTTGATTACTTTTGACTAAGTAACTAGACCAAGGCGACTCTTTCCTGTGAGCAAGAGTAGCACATTTTCTCTAACTTTTTTTAACTCTTAAATTCAGCTGATTAGGAGTTTTTCCGTCTGTCTGGAGGGTAGCACGGCTAGTAATAAATTTCTTATAGACAAAAGCAAACTAATTTTTTAGAAAGGATTGCAATTCTGTCTTAAAGTATAGCATCAGACCATCATATTTGACAATAACCCAGGTGACTTATTTTGACATTTCTTAATTTAAAAAAAATAATAAAAAAAAATTAATTGTTTCAGGGTGACATCTTTTCATGTGAGTTTCACAGAATTTATATTGAAAGCAATCAAAAAAAGGTCAGCATTAAAATGAACCATTGTGAAAATTCTACAAAATAAGAATTTCTAATGACTCTTCAAAGCATTTTGTTGCTTTACAGTTCACAAATACATCCTGGTTCAGTTTTGTGCCCCAACTCCTGGGAATGACCAATAAAATCCTATAAATGAAAGAAGGCTCAGAGGGGATGGGAAACGCCAGCATGACTATGAAGCTCAGGGAATAATGCAGAATATGACTTTACCTGCACACAAAGGAGATGAGAGTGGGATCTTTGTTTTAGATAACCACTTATCAACAACTGAGTTGATCAACTGATGATTCCTTAAACTCACTAGAAGAGTGTGAATTTCTCCCCTGAATTAGCCAAGCTATCACGAAGGGATGGGGTGAATACATGATTCATCCCAACATAAGACTATAAATGCTAGATAACTAGCTAAAGTATTTTGAAGAGAACAATGGGCTTGAGCTGCCTTCAACCCATGTATTCCTTCCCAGCAATTGTGGATGCCTAGTATTGTGATGGTGAGCATATAGAGGCCAATCACACTGGAACTACATTGGCATTGTGATTGAATAGCATATTGCAATTACTCTATTTTGCTTAGCATAACTTAAATTTATTATTTACATTGTTTTCAGTATATTTTGTATAGCTGTGCTAAGTCAGAAATCCCATATATCTAATAACTTCAGAGAAGTAAATTTTATATTAAACATTACACCCTCCATGCATGAAGAACTTGGTCAGGCAGTATTGGACTCAGCACAGGCAGATTTTTTCACAGAAGCTACAAAATTTCTCAGTTTTACAGCCCACCTGCAGGATAAAGGTTAGTATTGCTTGAATGACATGCATTGTGAACCCCAGGTCTGTCTTTTAGAGTAACTGTTTGCTTTGCTTTGTAAAGAAAAAACCCACTAAGAAAAAACTACCCTACAGGTATTTTTATCAGCTTCCACATAAGCACAGATCAATCCCAATGTGGTGTGTCACAGATTACAACAAAAATTGTTGAAAGCACTTGACACACCGCAGTCCTTTCCTCCAGTCTTAGAAGTTGCAAAAAATCTTCATAGGACTTCCTGGCTTGCAACTGACATCACAGTCACCCCCTTGGCTTTTCAGGTAAGATCTCTCTGTCCTACTGTTGTCCCAAAAGAGAGTTTGTTTACCTGGTGTGTAAGCTAATAACACACAGAGTCAAGGTATTAGCCATTTATTAGCAGTTCTTTGCAGAAAAGGGTGCTTGTAGGTGTTTCCACAAAGCTAGCACACACAACATTGGAACAATCATATATTTACACATTGTAAATTACCATATTTAGCATAATTATTGTTCATTAGGTTTTTACTGGTGCTTACAATCCCTTATCTCAAAGCTGATTGGTGTAGGTTATCCTTGTCTTCATTTAAAGGTACTGTGTCTTAATTCTAATGCACAAGCTCAGTGGGTGAGAGTCTTCAAGCAGTCTTGTTAAGAGGTATCTTAACTTATGGAGGTGTGGTTTTCATATTATAATTAGTCAAGTTCACCCAAACCACACATTTTTAGCTGATTAATGCACTACAGGCAAGCTTCTTGGGCAGCTAGCCCACCAAAGTTTTAGTAACTGGTTTTAAGTCTGTATGTTCCTTCTACCCCACTGTCTTGTCAAGAGGTGAGTCATATCAGTTACTTAATTTTGTTTCTTAAGATAATTAAGCATTACATTCATAGAGATTTCATCATCACTGCTATCCCCAATACCTGGTACTCTTTGCTTCTTACTCCTGCTCTTCTTAGGAGTTCACCAGAAGTAACATTCATCCCAGAATGCTCAGTGACTTCAAAGGACAGACTCTCCCCACAGAATTTCACTCTACCCAGGTGGGCATATTTGGACAAATAAAGAGGCAGCTTTTCTTCAGGTGTTCAGCCTCTACTTTTTAATAAAACATGACACACAATACACAGGTAAGCTGTGCACAGATACATCATCTAATTATATCATCCATCGTCTATGTTCTCTCCACAAGAAATCATGTTGCAGAGCTATGTAGTGATGAAACAGAGGCAAAGTTCCCAAAATATTTATCTCAAAAAAGATAATCTTCTTTATCTCAAAAAAGATAATCTGCTTACTTCATATAACACATAAAATGAAGACTTCTCCACAAAGTATGCCACAGTCCCCGCACAGGGGACTCCCTTCTTTTGCCTGTTTTCTCTGCACAGTGTTAAGTTTCATCTTCTCTGAACCTTGTTAAATTTCATACTCCTGAAATGCAGAAATGGCTTGAAGTTCTTTCACCTCAGTCATCTTCCCCTGACTGTCTCTTCTGCTGCAGATCAAAGTAGGGAGCAGTCTCTAATGTGACATCTCCAGCATTCAGTCCTAGTGAGAACGAAGACACATTTAACTCACACTGCTAGGACCGATTTGCCTCTACAAAATAACCTTTTTTTCCCACCTGGGAGCCTTTCATTATAATTGTTCAACTTTCTCCTTCTTGCTTCCCACCATTCTTACCTAAGTATATAATGCCTTCCATGATATCCCACAAATTGAGTCCTGTTGAGTACTGCTTTAGTCAGTTATGTAATTCAGATTGGTGGACTGCTGACACAAGCAACTTTCTGGGGTGAGGAGTCTATCTAGAGGTAAAATACTTTGGTTATCTCCCTAGTCTTCTTCAGGTCTTTCACTGGATGATACACAAAGCTTTTCTCAGTTTTTGAGCCACCCAAATACTGTTTTTTTCTAATTTGTAAATCTTCAGGATGTTTAACTAATTTCCTGTAACCAGGTTTATTAGTTTTTCCTTCATCTTGGCAGAGTTCCTGTTCTGCTTTGGTTTGGTGGGTTATTTTGGTAGCGGGGGAGGAGCCCCAGGAGTGGCTCCAGTAAGAAGCTGAGAAGATCCCCCTGCCCCAAAACCAGGTAAGGAGCCATTAGAAGGACAATAGATGTACCTCTGCGATTAGCATACAAAAGAACTGAGATAACACCTGAGCAGAGAAGAAGGGGGAGAAGAGTTTTGCTGGAGGACGGTGGTTGGTGAGGCGGAAGGGGAAGAAGGGGCCCAAGCAGAAGTTTCCCTGCAACCCATGGCGAGATGGCAGCTGTGCCCCTGCACTCGAGGAGGCACGTGGTGGAACATTCCCTGAAGGTGCCAGGAGGGGTGAATGTGGTTTTTGTGGCCAGTGGATTTGCTGCCATTGGACTCTGATTACACAGCTTTGGAAGACCCCAGCGCCAGGGGTAACAAGGGCTGCTGAGGGAAACATGAACAAATAATACTGATTCGAAATTAATGTATTCTGAGAAAATGGACAAGTACTTTTTATAAATGTAATGTTATGGGTGTGGATTTAAGCTCATTAAACATTTTCCTCACAGAAGTGCATCTCCTTCTTAGTTCTTGAATAAAAACCACCTGTATATGACTGAGGTATCTATATTTCTAGTTCTGTTTTTTGTAGCCTGAAACAACTTGCTTTTATATCCCTTCCAAAAACTGACACAAAGAAAAAGCATTCAAAACTTAAGATTACACAGTATACTTGTTAGCAACCAAGAAACTGATACTACTTATACAAGAAACAGAAGACAAGAATCATTTGCCTAAGGAAAATGTCATCACTATCTCTTTCTGAGTGTCTCTCCATTGACACAGTACCAATAGATAGAAAACAATATTTCAGTGAATCACCTTGTTCAAGTATAAGGGCTAAAAGAATCATTCAGACAGAACAAACAAGTCTCAAATAACACAATGCCAAAGAAGCCGAGTAACTGTCACTCCTGAGCAATCTCGGTAGTAATGAGCCACCATTTCTCTGTTTTCTTATAAAGCAGTCAAAAGATATGTCAAGCAGTCAAATGTGGATGTAAAAAACCACTGTGAATAAGAGAAGGAAACAGAATCTGAGGGGAAAATGTCCTGGTTTGAGCCAGGATGAAGCCAATTTTTCTTTTTACTGATTTTTTTTTTCCTTCAGTAAGCTTTCTTGTAACTAGCAACAGTGTGTTCTGCTAGGCTGATAAGACAGTGGAATGTTTTTCTAACTACTGAGGCTTCAAGGCTGCACCTGCACTCTGCCGGCTCAGACACTATGGGGAGATCTGTGACCCCCCCGTAGGAGGCTGAGTTAGACAGACAGCAAAATTGGCCAAAGATATTCCATTCCATATATCTACGTAAGCTCAGAGGAAGGTCAGAGATCACAGAAGACAACTTCCTTCCTTCTTCTTCCCTTCTCTTCCGTCCATGGCCGGTGTCCAGGGAGGAACTCTGTTCATCCATCACCGTCGATCCTCAGGCTTGAGCTCTCCTGACCCCCATAACTCTCTGCTCTTCTCCAGCAGCAGCTCCGGGATTCCTCGGGACTCTTCCCAGTTCAGGGAAGTGCTGTGGGAGTTGCTGGGGTGGGGGGAGGCGAGAGGCTTTTGCCCATTCCTGAACATATCTGTACATAATTGTATATATTCTCTTATATCATTCATTAGTGTTTTAATTAAAGCTGTGTAGTTTAGTTTTCAATCCAGCCAAGTCTCTCTCTTTTTCTCTCTCTCCTTCCCTACCTGGGTTGGGGGGACGGGGGATCGAGAGCATTGTTGTCGGACCTAAGTCAAACTGTGACAGAAAAAAAACAACCACTAAGAGAAAGTAGTTCTATTTCAAGTCATCTACTGCAATCCTACATCAAACTCCAACTAAATTTAGATAGCCAAGAAAAAGAAGGAGAACCTGTAAGGTGGTTGGTTCCTGAGAAAAGGTAATGAGAAAAATATTACCATATTTTTGAGTCCTCTCCTTGCCCATTTCCTATGTACAAACCCTCACTGCATAACATCATCTCTGTTGTGCAATTTACCCTTATCTGTCCTGTTCCAATATGCCTCAGCATATTTAAAAAATAAAAATGACAGAAGCAAGCAGTAGCAATGATACAAGTGACTTTTAAAAATAATTTTGGCCTGGCAGCTGACACGTGATGAACTGAGAGTAAGACACAAATGATATGTAGATGCTAATTCCATTCATACAGAACACTTCAACAGAAAGTAATTTCAGCATTCATTCTCTCTCTTTTAATATAGTACTAACACAACAGGATCACTCTGAGGAAGAAGGAATCTTGTTTGTAGACCTAGGTGGAAGTGACCTAGGAGACCCATCTGAGACTTCTCTCTCAGTTAAAAGTGAGTAGTTAATGAACATCTGTTATTAGTTTGATCACCAATGAGGTGCCCTACTCCAACAGAAGCAGTAGTGGAGAAGAACGTTTCTTCAGAATTTCCAGTCCTATCCTCCAACATAAGGCATGGAAAGTTTTCTGCAGAATTAAAGGAAAAAATGTATTTTGTCCTATTCCTTTGCATAGATAAAATAGGTCACACAGTCTAGCAGGTAATATCAGTGTAATTGAAATTTGCATTTTATTTTCCTGATTGAATCATGAGAGATATAGATTAGAATAAGAAACTTATGCTTTGAGCATGAAGTTCGCTATGCTGAAAATTAAATCAGAAATGAAAAGCGATCATTACATGAAGTTTTGCTGGAATAAAATGCACAGCTATCAAGCAAAGCTTGATTAAAGTTTTCAGCTTGTACAAATATAGCTTTTAATAGGAGAATGCAATTCCCTCCAATCCAGATCAATGGAAGTGCCATTTAAAAGATCACATCTTTACAGAAAGGAAATATTGTATAACACATATTCCCACTGAACAAAAATCTGATGTACAAACATGACATTTAGACATGGCCATAAGTATCAGTGCTGCTTGGGCCATCAGTGGCTCAAAGACAGAGAGACACACAGTCAAGTAAATACAGGTGACAGTATGTGTTATAAACAGACAATTTTGTACCTTACATAACATTCAAAATGTGTAAGTTTTTCTGAAAACTCTCATCACCAAAATGAGTTTCTCAGGATGCAGAATGAAGTCAGTAATAAATCAAAACCTTGCCAAGACAAACATGGAAAACAATTTTAAAGACCAGTTGAGAGCTAATACGTGATAAACTCAAAGTGACCAGGCCTCAGCCAGCCTGCCTGGCAAAGAAAAAACATTTAAAGATTAGCCACTGAAGCATAAGGAATCTGATGCTGTCAACAAGGTACTCTGACAAGCAATGAGATCATTATATTATTATGGTTTGAAAGGACACAGGCTAAATTTATGGAAAAGGACAATTGTATGCAGTCAACTGCACATTGGACACTTCTGCACTGCTGACTCTCTGCTGGACAACTGCACACTGATTGGCAGGTAGGGCTTGTTCAGCACTGTGAACACAACCTTAGGGAGCAGACGGCTCTGCTCATGGTCCTTTTTGCAAGGCAACTGAATAAAATGACATTTTCTAAAAGTAATGTTAAAAAAATGCAATTATAAAACATTAAAACACAATTTTAAGAAGTGATGTTCAGGACTGTGACCTGAAACAAGCTCTTTGTAATACATTTAATTGAGTCACCTTTATCTCATTGTTAATTTTTCATGTTACAAATTGTGTGACTGTTAGGGTTTTGGTCCTAACCCAACAACAAAGAACAGGCCACATGAGCTCAGTCATTCCCCACGCACACGTACACACTGTGGGATGGGGAGGACAAAGATCAACTAGAAGCTTATGGGTCGAGACAAAGGACAAGGAGGGTTCTTCATCGATTAACGTCCAGGGTAAACAGACTCAACTTGGGGAAAAAATAATAATTTATCAGTACTCAAATGCAAAGAGGACACAGACAACGCAAAGAGCAGTACATAAATACATTAGCCTATCCTTACCTTCTTCCCATGCCAAAATTACTTTGTTCCCATTTTCCCTACCTCCTTCCCCTCAGTGGCACAGGGGTTTAGAGTCAATTGACAGTCTGTTGTCGCCTGTCACTCCTTCCTTCTCAAGGAGTATTCCTTACAGTCCTCCCCTTTTTTCCCACGAGGTCCCTCCAATGGGAGAGTCTTCCACAAACCTCTTCTTCAGCAGTCCTTCCCACGAGGTACAGTTCCTCAGGAGCAAGCTCCTCCAGAGCAGGCTTCCCACAGACTCATAAGCTGCTTTGGAAACAGTCACCCGCCCTGGTGCGGAGTCCTCTGTGGCTGCAAGATCCAAGTCCACAGGTTGCAGGTACACATTCACCCCTCTTGGTGCCTTCAGGGGAATGCTCCACCATGCTTCTCCTCCGTGGGGCACAGTGGGACAGCCTGCCATCTCATCATGGGTAGCAGGCAAAGTTCTGCTTGGGCACCTCCTTCCCTTTCTTCCTGTAAGCGCTGTAAGCAGAACTGCCTGCTCCTCAAGGTTCTGTTCACAGTGCTGAAGGAGCCCCACATGTTAATCGGCATGCAGTTGTCCCAGCAGAGAGCAGCAGTGTACAAGTGTCTGGTGGAGAGTTGCTGTCAACAGACAATTTTCCTAGACCCCTTAGAGAGAGGACATTGTTTAGGACCCTGACAAACCCAGAGGGCTCAACAGAGAAGGTTTAGTATTCCCTCCCATTTCCTGCCTAACCTGTACAAGCCAGGAGGGTGGGAACATCTGTGAATTCCTTACTCCTCCTTCCTTTCTCCTTTTGCTTGTCTGGTGGAAATCTAGGAAGGATGCTCCTGCCCTTTGTCTTCAGCTCACTATGTTCTCTGCAGGATCTAAATCCATCAGTTGCTGGGAAGAGCCCTGACCGCTTTTCCTGAGTCAGCTCTGCCAGGAGGGTCTTTTGGACAATTTTATCAGCAACCACTGAGATCATGTGTTACATGTATTTGTATATTTTTCATTATTATCCCACATGTTATTATCCCTTCCCTGTTCTATTAAACCTGTTCTAGTTTTACTTCCAACCTTGAAGTCTCTCTTCCTTATTCTCTTTTATCTTTCTCTGTAAGGCTTGGGGAGTAGCAGAGACCAATTCTGTTTTCTTTGTTTTGGTTTGTCCTGACCACTAAACAGAGACAGGCATGAAAAATGTCCTCTCACACAATGAGGCCAGAAGCCATGCAATTACTTCAGACAGCTACTTCTCAATAATTGTCACAGACGTGGTTAGAGGAAAAAAAAAAGAAAGATCTTAATAAGAGAAAGGCCTTCAAAGAAGTTCAATAGCTAGGTGCTGGGCTGTTCCTCAGCTCATTTGAAGTATCTCTCATTTTATGATATTCTAAACATGCTCTGAAATATATTTAATCTGTAGGGGTTTTCAAAAAGGCAGACACATTACTCAGGTAAAAGGTTTTTTCAGACATGTATCTGCTTTCAATATTGAGAGCTGAGAAATTTTTACCACTTTCTGGTTAGTGGTACCTACTGGTGTTAATTCACATACGTGATGCTTTGTGATGCTTGAGCAGTGTTTTATTATGAATGCTCTTAAAAACCTGAAAGAAATACTCAAACAGTGGGAAAAAGACAAAAGATAGAAGTGATGGTAGAAAAGCTACCATTGAGCCTCAGCCTAAGTCAAATAAAGGAATCCATTAATAAATGGAGAGGGTTGAGTTTGCAAAAGGAAACTGCTGAAAGTTACCGCTTAGCACCCTGTTCCTCTGGATTCCTGGTGCATAGATCAGTCTTATACATTCAGGTACTAGATCAAACATAAATGGATGATCAAGAAACTTCAGGAACAGTGGAAGAAAGGAAGTTACAATGAGGTTCTGGGATGAGAGCACTGTAGTAGCCTCTAAAGTAATGAAGTGCAATTGCATCAAATAGGCAGTCTACCACACTCGAAAGGGAACGTTGTTTCGTTTTTCTACTAAGAGTGAGAGGAAGCTGGAGCAATATGTAAGAATGCAATCATGTGGTAGAAAGCTAGTCTGCATTTTTTTTTGACAATACACAAATGCGAAAAGGAAACTCAGAAGTGGTGACAGATACTGGGAACATTTAGTACAGTGGAAGCAGACTGGAGAAATTTTATAAAAATGAGAGACAACATCACAACCATTCTGTGCATTTGGAGTATTTATAGAATCAAATGGGTCAGTAAAAGCATTTCTGAAACAAGCAGGAAATGAAGCTTGAAGCACAGTAGCAGCATAGGGAACAGCAGAGACAAAAGGTTTAGTATGCCAGAAGTCCTTTTGTCATTTGAGTTCTGTAGCTTACTGGTACAAATGAAAAACAAGGCCCTGCAGAAGGGCAAACAAATTAGCAGGATAGCTAATATGCAGTGAAGAGGAAGAGGCCAGTGAGTGGAGACACTTATGAAGGCTGAGGCACTACAGGCTTTGGAATAGACTGTCAAATAGTTCAAGTTCTGCAGATAGCAGCACAAACTAAATAGGATCAAACCCCACTTTAAATAACCCAACTTTCAGTATAGGTAGGTAGAGTGTCTTCTCTATATTCTTTTTGTTTGATCTTGGCTTATGTTGAGAATATCATAAACCTCTGACAGTTTACTTAGGCTGGAGTCCAGTGGGAAGTAAATCCGCAGGCAATATAAACAGGACTGTTTACTGAAGCCAGTCACTAATCAGAAGGTCTTCTGACAGTGAACTACACTTATGTGCTATCAGAAAGTTAAAGACAAGCAATTCCAAAACATAAATGCAAACCTAGATTTGAACTAAAAATATAGGGGCAGGACTTTCTATAAACAACTTAGCTTTGGTATCTTTTTTATCTCCTTTATGCGAGTACTGACTATTGCTTTCCAGTAGCATGCAGGTTTTGAGATGCCTTCACCTTTGCAAGAGCATTCACTATTTCCAAGCATAAGACAGCAATACTTTTCTGAGCAGCATAAGAAGTTTCTAATTCTGCAAAATAGGTATAAGACTAGTAACTAAGAATGATTTAATAGAAAACAATAAGAAATTTTTGAAGGTTTTAACTTCAAGTGTAGCAAGTGAATAAATTCTTTACTATGAAAGTACAGTGGAACAGGTTGCCCAAGGAAGTGGTGGATGGCCCCTCCCTGGAAACATCCAAGGCCAGGCTGGATGGGGCTTTGAGCAACCCGGTCTAATGGGAGTTGTTCTTGCCCATGCAGGAGGGTTGGAACCAGATGATTTTAAGGTCCCTTCCAACCCAAACCCTTCCATGATTCTGTGATAATTAACCTACACTGAAAAGCATTTTATCTTATTCTAAATTTGCAAGGAAAGATCTTAATAATAGAAATTGTAAAGGTGATCCACTGAAAACAAGACAGAATAACAACTCAATGATTAATAGAGTACTTAGCTTATCACTTGATTGACATACTAAACTGTGATTCTATGGGGAAAGAACTGTCCTGAATTCTTGAAAAATCAGCATAACAAAAATAATATTCCTGCCTTTTTTAGCATCAAAGAGCAGTACAAGGACATTTTAAACCGAACTCTTCAAATTATGACTTTTTGGGGACTGAAAAAGTGTGTGGCATCATATTTTATTATTTTGTTTGCTAATAGCAGTAGTTTTTACAATGCTGTCAAACTGAAACCAAGAAGTTGTGCTCTGAAGTTTAGCTTAGCTTCCTGAAGGACCAGGGGACTCAAATTACTAATTTACTATGCATTATAAGTTGCAACATGTATGATCAGATATATGTCCAAATCAGCAAATGTACTACTTCAGAGAATGAAATAGCTCATTCATACATTAACATTACACATTCATAGGCATCGTAATGCTATGGTGCTACAAATGAGATCTGAGTCCTTGTCAGGGCACTGAATGCTCCACTGAGCCTTATTTGTCATGACCAGCCCCTTTTGGGCCTTCTACACACACACTGCTGTCACCCAGCACTATGGGGACAGGCAGATTGCTTAGGGAACCTTGGTAGAACAGTAACACAACAAAGCTTTTATAATAAAAAAATTATTTGAACCTAAACCCTCTGCACTTGGAGTCCTTTTGCGGAACTAGCATCAGAAATCCTCTGCAGATCTGGTAATTTTCATCACCATCCGAAATCCAAAACCGATCAGGTTGTTTTTACACATGAACCATAACTTGAGCTCAAAGTACATACAGAAAACTTAGACTTCAGAAGGAGCAGCAATTTTTTTCCTGCCATCCCACAGCTGAGCCCATATCTGACTGGGATTTGCTGCTGGACATTTTATAGGCAAGGCACCATGTGGCCTTATGCTTCTCTGTTCAACAATGTGTGTCATACTGATGGGACAAGGAACCCAGGCCCTCTTTAAAGGATGAGTGTGTATGTGTCCACCCCACAAGATGGTGCACAAGATGCTGCCTGCAAGTAGGGGAGCTGGTCCCAGCTGCCATTTGCTTAAAAGGATTTGTTTCAGACCAGGCTTGGGATCCCAGCCGTTGCCAGGGTCCTCTCTTAGGAGCAGAAGGAGACACTCCATGAGGGAGGAAAAGCCACAAGTCAAGAGTCCTCCCAGTGCAGGTAGGGCAGTACCCTCAGCAAACAGGCATGCTCCTACAGCAGTCAAGGAGGCTGGTGATGGGATCCATGAGCCGTCATAAGACACAGTGAAGTCATGCCTCAGGTTTGAGGTTAATCTAAGAAGATGAATGAAGAAATAAGGATCAGGAGATGGAGGGTTGAGACAGATGTACAGTGTAGAGCCAGGATCTATCTGGGAGACAATGCTGAAATCAGCCTACTTATGTACTTATGTATGTTCAGACCTACATAGGTCTGAACTGCCTCTAGGACACAGGGTCAGAAGAAGCTATACAACACAGCTCAAGCTGAGACTGAAGGCCCAGGCCTGACCCTAAATAGAGCCTCTAGACAATGATCAGAGGGTTAATCAGTGGAAGCCTCAGGTGATGCTGGCAGGTCTGGGCCTTAAGAGCTCAGGTACACTCAGTATCTTGCCAACTTTTCTCCATCAAATGTACCCAAAACTCACAGTGCTGGTTAGAAATTATATGAAGCAGCTGTGATGTGGAAATCACTTTTACTATTGCTTCCTACTATTACAACTACTTCTTGCTGAAAAGCAAGGACACAGTTTGGGTTTCATTTTAATTTAAAGAATAGAATTAAAATACGACATCTTAAAATTCCCTATGTATAAAACACAAGAATATAATTCACTTCCCTAAGATCATATGGTTCCGTGGATGGGCCTTTGAAGGGGGAAAAACTGATCAACACACATTGGTTGTTGTTATTCTATCTGTGCCCTCAGTGAATTGAAACAGCTGTTATCATGCATGGTGTTAGGAAAAAAATACATATGTATCTAGATTTTGTATTGCTTCCTTTAGAAGGCAATATGAACAAGCTTATTAAAGATTTTCCAAGACTTTTCTTTTTCTTAAGGGAAAAGAAACGTGTCAGGAAAAATAACCTTTTTGAATAAAAATCCATGTTTATTACCCTGATGTGCACACACTTCATAATGCAGCTTTTATAATCCCTACCTTTTTTGCTCTTAATTCCTATAGATTGTGCCTTTAAACATGTAGCATTAGCATTAGCTTTTGTGATTTGTGTTTTGTACAACACAATTAATCCTCTAGTTGGTTGTTACAAATAAAGTGCAGGTGGCAGGTCATAAATTCAAAGACAATTTTCATATAAAAATAGAAAAGCCACACAGCTTTCATTTTCAAGAGCCAGACAACAGGTTGGTGCAGGTATAATCATTCCTCCTGACTATTTATAAGGCATTTATTTTCAGATTGTAAAAAAAGAACTCAATTCATTATGAAAAAGTAAAGATACTGAGGACTACTTATGAGAGGAGAAAAACAGTAGGACAGAAGACCTTCTGTACTTGCCCTCATTGATGTCTGCCTTAGATTAAAACACTATAAATGCTTTATTAAAATTCCTTCTACAAATATTCTAAGCCTTTTTCAAGTAAGAGACAAATTAAGTTTTGGAAAATCTTTTATTAAAGGTGTGTGTTGTGTTCATCTAACTTGGGTTAGAAGTGGTTCCACGTATCTGTCTTCTTTAAAAGAAAAACTTTTATAGAGGTACTTTGGAACATGACAATTTTTGTTTGTCTATTCTTATACTAAGAAAGGGAGACAGGATATCTAATAAATCCTGAAAACAGATAAATGTATAAGCAAGTAAGGGTAGATAAAAATGACTGAGAGCTGCATATTGTGCTAAAATAATAATACATCATCATAGTATTCATCTTTATAATAATGAATTAGAAGTTGCTAGTGATTGACAAGCATTTGCATTCTAGTGATATGAAGACTTTCACAAGGTCATTTTTTTTTTTTCTAAATTCCTGTTTTGGAACAGTCTTTTTGCTATTTTAAAAACAAGGTTATATTGTTAGTGGAAACAAAAGCATAGGAAAAAATACCTAGGCTGTAACCCTTACCTCTCTCTCTTCCACTGTATTGTATCTGTGTAAAAAATGCAAAACTTTCTCACTTACTTAGTACTTTGACTACATTTCAAGCAGGACACTTGCCTATTTTATTTTATTTTTTTTTTAACTCAGATTTTATTCAGATAGTCCTCTTGATTACTTTATGTCAACCTGGGTAGTATAGATTTATTTGTATAAACATAGTGTCCATGGAACAACAAAGGAAGCTGTGAGAAGCAGACTGTTGGTGCAGGACAAAATTTATCTGTGTTATGTCCTCAAAAGACAACTTTAAAAATCTTGCAGTGTTTTACAGGGCTAGGAGACAGATTTGTCAACATAAGTTTTCAGTGTTCTTATTTCATGAACCTCAGTCATACTCTTCTGTGTCTGGCTGGGATGGAGTTAATTTTCTTCATGGTAGTCCACGTGGTGCTGGGTTTTAGACTGGTGACCACAACAATGTGGATAACACACCAGTGTTTTAGCTACTGCTAAGCAATACTTGCACACCGTCAAGATCACTTCCATTTCCCACTCTAGTAAGCTGGTGGTGGGCAAGATTTTGGGAGAGGCCACCACCAGGACAGCTGACCCAAACTAAAACAGAAAGATATTCCATGCCATAAAACATCATTCTCAGCAACAAAACTGACACCTGGGTGTTCCCAAAGGAGCCATTGCTCAGGGACAGGCTGGGCATTGGTCTTCTGGTGGTGAGTGACTGCTCTAGCCTCATTTTTAAATTTTTCTTTTCCCTTCAATCATTAAACTCTTTTTATCTTGACCCATGAGTTTTACCTTGCTTTTACCCTTCTCATTCTCTCCCCCTTCCTGCTCAGATGGTTTCATTAAGTAATTGGGTGGGGGCTTACCTGCCAGCTGGGATCAACCCACCACACATACAAAAAAAAAGTTAATAAATAACAGTTTTCATATCATGGTTATGTGATCTGCTGATGTAATCACCTTCAAACACCACAGATCTTTTTATTAATATAAGTGATTTTAAGGTAATTCTTGATTATTTTAAAGTATGTTTTAAACAAAATGTTTTCGTTTTCTTTAAAAGTTAGTTAAAAGTAGCCACTATGTTAAAGATAACTGTACATGTTAAACTAGCAAGTCACTTGTCTCCTCTTCAGATTCATACCTCCATCTTTTATTGGAATCAAATGAGGACTGGAAGAAAGCAAGTGTGACTCCAGTCTTCAAAAAGCGTAAGAAGGAGGACCTGAGTAACCATAGACTGGTCAGCCTCACCTCCATCCCCAGAAAGGTGATGGAACTACTTATCATCGGCGCTGTCTCTAGGCATATCAAGGGTAAGAGGGTCATTAGGAGCAATCAACATGGTTTTACCAGGGGGAAGTCATGTTTAACCAACCTAACAGCCTTTTATGAGAACATAACAGGTGGATAGAGGATGGCAGAAGAGTGGATGTGATTTACCTTGATTTCAGTAAAGCATTTGATACCTTCTCCTACAGCTTCCTTGCAGCTAAACTGAGTAAATATGGTCTGAATGATTGGGTAGTGAGAAGGATTGTGAACTGGTTGAGGGAAAGAAGTCAGAGTTGTGGTCAATGGGACAAAGTCTAGTTGGAGGACTTTATCTAGTGGAGTCCCTCAGAGGTTGGTACTGGGTCCAGTACTATCCCTATCCCTGGGATGAGACTGAGGGGTGACCTCATTAATATTTATAAATATGTAAAGAGCAAGTGTCAGGAGGATGGAGCCAAGCTTCTCTCAGTGATGTCCAATGTTAGAACAGAAGGCAATGGATGCAAGCTGGAGCATAGGAAGTTCCACATAAACATACTGTGAGGATTACAGAACAGGCTGCCCAGAGAGGCTGTGGAGTCTCCTTCTCTGGAGACATTCAAAACCCACCTAAACGCATTCATGTGTGACCTCCGCCAAGGAAACCTGTTCTGGCAGAAGGAGTTGTACTGGATGACCTTTCAAAGTCCCTTCCAAACCCTAACATTCTCTGATTCTGTGAATATTTATTGAATTAATTAAACTATTCCAGGAAAAGAGGCCTTACTTAAAAATCTTTAAGAAAGAGACAATGCTTTCTCCAATAGACATGGAAGACATATTGGACATATTAGACATGAAAAGACATCTTGTAAATGAAGTTTCACTCATTTTTTGAAAAGTAATATTAATTGAAAATAGGCTTCTTAACTCTAGGTAGATCCCCAGTAAAGCCAAAAGCAGACTGATGAGATTTAAAACTTCCTGCTCCAGCAAAAATCAGCGATTTTTATGGTTTGACAGTCTTGTAATGTTGTTTTCTTAATAGACAAACTAAATCTCCTTTACTACAAATTAAGTCACTTACGATTTATCTTCTGGCAGACAAGATAAATCTGTTATTGCCATTTGTAATAATTTTGCACAATGAAAACACTCACATTACACCTTGGTTGTCATTCTTCTAAACAGTTCCTGTTGTCAGTCACTTTACTGGATGTTTCCTATGAATAACTGAAGAAATAAAATAAATAAAAATATAATTTAAATATGGTTAAACTTAAGGCAGAACTAAAACTCAAGAGTTTTTTCTTAGGGAAATAACTGCAAGTAGATGAAAAAAACAGATATACTAGTGCATGTGCATCTATCAGTAGATTATACATTTGTAAACTGCCTATAGAGATGACTGACAAAGGTCTTGAACAAACAAAAGGGTTAACAGCTGGTTTCGCATCCAGCTAAGACAGAAAATTATGTTTTCCCCCTTTCATGAATGTAGGTGAAACTGAGATAATAAAAACTTGGTGAACTGAGCTAGTAGCACACTCCACTCCCTTCAACTGAACTTCAGAAGCACTTACACAGGCTTGCAGCTCATTTAAAACTTGTTTCTTGAAACAAACAGTGAAGAACCCCTAAAGAAGTGTCAAAGAGCAGAATTTCTAGTTCAGATTATAACAAGTCAACATCTCAGGGAGATGAATTGTGAAGCACATACAACCTAGGAACTAAATTAAAAATCTCTCTCAGTAAAAGAAACAACAAAAGGATTCATCAAGATGGGTTCTTGTCCATAGATCCCTTCACGTATTGACTTTAATAACAACCGTGCCCTACCTGACCTCTGTTGCTCTTACTGCCACCACCAAACAAAAGGGATGATGGCAGCAGGATCAGACTAGAAGCACAGAGAGTAGAAAGATGAAACTACAAGGATTTCTCACATTCAAAAATATTTCTGCTACGGTAATGCACACAGTATCTTGAAAAGTTTGTATGAGCTATTTCACCACTTACTATTTATCTTTTGGCAAACAAAATAAATCTATGACTGTTATTTGTAATAATTTCACACAATGGAAATAATCACATTACACCTTGGTTGTCTCTGTCCTAAACAGCCCCAGTTATCAGTCACTTTGCTGGATTTTTCCATGTAAAACTGGTGAAATGAAATAAATGAAAATATAATTTAAAATATGGTTACATTTAATACTGAACTAAAATTCAATGGTCTTTTTTTAGGAAATAACACTAAGTGCTTAATTTCAGCAATGTCAAAATGCTGATTTGATGCAGTGGTAGTTTTTTAGAATGACATAAGAATTAAAAAATACTCATTACGGGTTTTTTTTCCTTTGTTTTACATGCAGACAAATACTGGCAAAACAGCATTGTCCACAAAAAATATTTTACTGATTTCTTTCAACCATCTCAACATGATTGTGACAGATTGCACAATATAAAAAGCAATTATATCAGCAAAACAAACGTTACACACTGCACCTACTATTTTCCCTTTATAAAGCATCTGTCACTGCTTTTAAAGGTCACATATATCACATTTCACTGTGTGGGGAAAAAAATAACTCCTCGTAACTTGAGAGATTAACAAGGATGCTATGCCAGCTTTGTTGTGCACTGGATAATTTAATTTCTTATTCTTACTGTGGCATAATGCCTGGAATTAGTTTTTGTGTAAAGAAAGACTTCCATGTGTACAATGTTTATACTTCAATAATGGAAAATAAATGAACAGATTAATTAAATTAATGAGGTCTGATATTTCGTCTCCACTAATTAAAATATCTTCTTTCCTATGGTATGACTGTGAAGCAAATACAGTATGATAAAAATATCAAACCCTGTTTCTAACATTGTGAGAAAAATGTCTGTGTCCACTGCCAAACACTGTAGAATTCATTCAGTCCTTGTATTATAGGCCAAAAAACAGAGGAGTTAGCTTGTGTCAGACAGGAACAGCAAAGAAAAAACTCTAAACAATTATTTAAGAGGGGAACAGGTTTAGAAAAAGAAAAGAAAAAGCCTAAGCAAACAATGTAAATAAGGACAAGAGAACTAAAACTATATGTAAACAACATAGGCATCTACATCATAGAATAGTATTTGAGGCTCGATTTATGGTCAACAGAGAAAAACAGGCATTTTTAGGGATAGTAAACATCTTTTGACTAATTTGGACATAGAACTGTTACTCTTAAAAACTTCAGTCACACATAATTCCAGGCAAGAGATCACTGTAGAAAGGTAAGAGAAACCCATTTCTTAATTTTCTTCTTAGGTACATTTGTTTACTAAGGAGTCCCAGATTTAAGGAAAGTTGAGCTCAGAAATCAGAGTTCAATAAATAAATTTATTTCTCAGTGTATTTAAGGCATTGATGATCATTACAAGTTACACAACAATTGACTGGAAAGACACAGATAAAGGGCCTGGTGGCCTCCTAAGGGTCTTAAAGGAAGCTGCTGGTCCGGAACAAAGTAAGTAACACAGCCTGGTTATTTCCTTTTGTATGTCTAGTTCTATAAAAGTTGATTTATGTCATCTTTTCAGTAAAGGAAGCTTTTGCACTTGTTTATGTGAGTTTCCCTGAACTACCTCAATACTTCAACTCCTACTTCAACAGTTTTTTCCCAAAATTTAATATAATGACATCAGGTAAAGATTCAAACAAAATAATTTAAGTGGTGCCCATGTAAATCAATTTCGTTCCTTAATAGAGTGGTATTTTGAGGTTTATTTCTCAACACTACATGTGTTTCCTCATCCACTATCCTCCCTTCTAAACATTTACACTTTTGATGTTCTCACTATTAGATCCACAAGGTCTTCACTGACAAATGAGAAATGTGAAGATCATGCATGAATCTTAAAAAAGATTAGTACTTAAAATGAAAAGCCAGCTTAGATGGAGATCAAGTTGAAAACTGTAAACTTTAAGAGTCTTTATGTGAATGTATGGTGGTTGACTTTAGGTGGCTCCCAGATACCCTTCCAACCACTCTCTCATTCCCCTTCCTCAACAGGACAGGGGGAGGAAATAAGGTAAAAAGCCCATGGGTCAAGATAGACAGAGGGAGATCCCTTATGAGTTACCGTGATGAGCAAAACATACTAGATCTGGGAAAACTTTTAAATTATTGCCAATTAAAAACAGAGTTGGATGGGAGGAAAAAAATTAAGATCAATGTAAAAATAACACATTCTCCCCCCCACCCCTTTACTTCCCAGGCTCAACTTCACTCCATCATCTCCCATTCTTCTACATCCTCCTCCCAAGATGTCCAGGGTGAGGAGCAATGACAGACTGTGGTCAGCCCATTAACAGCTCCTCTCTGCCAGTCCTTCCGCCTCACATTTTCCCTGCTCCAGCCTGGGACCTTCCCAGTGAAACACCTGCCCCACCGGGGTCTCTCCTGGGGCTGCAAGACTGTTTATGCCAGGGCATCCGAAGCCCCTCCTCGCTTCTCCTGCTCTCCCCTGGGGGCTGGCAGGGCTGTTTCTCCCTGTTTCCCTCAATGCCGCTGGCACCGGGG
This sequence comes from Chaetura pelagica, assembly GCF_000747805.2. Classification (NCBI taxonomy): domain Eukaryota; kingdom Metazoa; phylum Chordata; class Aves; order Apodiformes; family Apodidae; genus Chaetura; species Chaetura pelagica. The sequence goes on along the minus strand of NW_009953786.1, from coordinate 720,097 downwards.
CACCTGCACTCGGTACATAACCTATTTGTGAAACAAGGTGCATGCTGCAGATCAAAGTTTCAGAAAGCTATGGCATCTAAAATTGATGTTTTCTAATGTTTCATTAGCTTGATCTCTTAAAATTTCGTTTAATTTGCTTCATTTACCTGCCATTAAAATCCACTCAGTATGCTTATACCTTATTAAACGCACATCATTGGGAAAATGTTCAGAGTGTTCTGGAAGTCAAAAGGAAATAGTGAGACCAATCAGCTTCCAATGTCTATTTTTAAATAATCTGTCTCTCTTAGCCTGGAGAACTTGGTGTTAGTCTAAAATGTATTACCTTCTTTTTCTCCCTTGGTAAATTTGCTGCAATTACAGTTACAGGCCTTAGCAGGGAACACAGAAAGTTATTTTCACGAGCATTATATTTTATAAGCAAGGGGGTCAGAATGTCCTCATCTTGATCTCATTCAATACAAACTCATTGCCTAGAATATAGCAATGCAGTGCAGCTTTCATCTCTGATGTACTCCTTTGCTAGTGCAATTCTTCCTTGAACTTAATTTGGCTGGATAGTTCAAAATATTTTCTGTCTATTTCTCAGTCTGAACTACTGTTTCTTTTTGGTCTAAAAATAAGATGGAGAGGCAGGATCAACCTGTAAAAATAATGCTAAGCCTGCAAGATTTGGGGCTTGATACTGAAAAGTTAGGTGTGGGACATTTTAATAGAACTTGGGCTTGCTTACTCAGAGAAAAGGTTTGTCTGGAAGAAGTAGTTGTTTTCACTCTGTTCCCTTACCTTCCTGTAATATTACTACAGTATGATCTAGGTAAGTAGATTATAAACATGCTTACTGACATGCCACTAACACAGGAAGTGTGAATGTCCTTCTGACAGTGAAGCTATAGGTCTCAGAGTAGAAACCTTCCAATGCAGCTATGGCCAGAAGCACCTTACTGGCAAATTTTTGAACATATTGTTTATTTTTGTCCTCTGCAGAGAACACTGAAGGGATTTCTTCATCTGCAAGAGCTAGGCAATATTTCCTATCCCAAATGATCAGGAGGATAGTAAGAAAATGTTCCCCCCCTCTTATTGTCTCTGTCACAAAACCAGAAGTAGTGATAATGTAATTTTTTTAAGGAAAGCTTTTACTTATAGTAGATTGCTCTTAAATACTCTAGGTGACCCTGCTCTGGCAGGGGGGGTTGGACTAGATGATCTTTCGAGGTCCCTTCCAACCCCTAGGATTCTATGATTCTATGAAATAACTCATGCAGATTGTCCTCTGCTGTCTGATGTAAGTTTAATCTCCAGTTTTACTCAGCTATTTCCACCATAAAACAAGAGCTAAATGTGGATTTTGTGAATATAACAAATCATTATTGCTTTCTTCTTAGCCATCTCTCTTTTTTTTTTTTTTTTTTTTTTTTGGATACCCAGTTCATCTTCTGTCATCAGAATAGCTGTTGCATTATCCTATGTTTATTTTACTGCCCATGCCAGAAATTCTTATATTCATTTTCAAAATACACAGACATTTTAAAGTCACCTTCTAAAGCTTCCGACACATCTTAATTACAGCAGTTTAATAGCATTTTACCATCGGCCAGATGTAGACGGAAACCACAAGATTCCTTCATCTTATTTTTACCCCATCCCTTCACTGAAACTGCATTTGCTTGTCTTTAGTAGATTCCTTTTATTTACCTGTTATGTCCAAGGTGGAACACGTATTTATTTTTCTGTGTTCCAGGCCTGCCTGAAGGAAGATGATAGTTTGTGTTAGCCTCTTTCCACTTCAGCTCCTCCTGCCCTCCTACATCCCACACAACCACTTTGCACTGCCAAGGTAGATCCCTGTACTGCCCTGGTTGCCTGCATTTTCGTGAAAGGATCTTTTTTAAAATTGCTAAATTGCAATTTGGAATTTGAATATGGTCTTGAGGTGTAACCTCTGTAAGACAAGGCCTGCTTGCATATGCTCCTGGTTGTGCTGGCAATTACTAAGAAATAATAAAATTTCATCATAGTTTTTAGCTCAAAATACTGGTATGAATGAATAACCTACTTACAGTACAGTTAAACTATTCCCTGGGGAAAGAAATCCTCTTTGTACTTGTTATATGTCACTAACAGGAGATAAAAAGAAGGCCATCTTCTCCTTGTGTTTTGGTCACATTGTCAGGAGTTGTAACAGGACAGCATAAGTTGAGACTGTTATAAGCACCGTAGCCTTAAAAACATGTTTTGCAGCACTGAGGGGTTGAATTTGTAAGGGATGGATGTCAGAGTGTGCCCAGTGGTGACGGGCACACATGCACAGCAAGCAACCCTGCGCCACTGGAAACTGGTTCCCAGCCCTGAGGCAGTGGCACCACTGCTGGAGATAACATGCCGGATGCCATGAGCTTTATCTGAGAAGGGGGCACACATTTCCAGAGAGAAACCAGAGCTCCTTGGGGAGTTGCAGCCGGGAGCTGAGGTCCTACTGGTGCATAGTTGGCTAGAGAAGGGGATGGCAGGAGCTGTAGTGGTTAGGCTGGCCACCCTGCCCAACAGGACTGCTCGTGGCCTCCTGGGAGCAAATTTAACAGTGTTCCCTGCTGTGAAAATAAGGGAAATTCAGACTGCAGAGATGAAAGAGTAAGTTTTTCAGTAATTATTTGTGTTCCTTTTTTCCTCAGCAATGTGCTGAGAAATGCTGGGAAGTTGGTGTTGGCTAGCAGTACTGAAGTAAAATTCCCTGACATTAGGCTGTTCTGTCCATGACAGGTGCTTTGGGAGTGCTTTTCGGAGGCAAATTAGTGTGTCTGGGTAAGAGTCCAATACTCAGTGGTAATAGCTGAGGATATTACATTATGCTACCCCTAAGATGCTTCTACTGTCATTCCAAAATGTTCTGCATGGTTTAGGTGCATTTAACTTCCTGTTACTGGTTATAGATCCTGATTACAGTTCATCCTGATTGTGCATTACAGTACATTTTGAATGTGAGGCTGTTGTTATATGTCACTCTTAAGGAAGGTGCTATGAAAAGCTTGAACTTGTCAAGAAAGAATGGCTGGAGACCTGGGAGCAGATCTCAGGTTTAAATTAGCATGAGTAACTTTCTGAAAAGTTGTTATTCCAGAGGCATGGAGATGTCAACTGTGAGACTAACTAGAGAATTGGAAAGGAATTTCAGAACTGTCAGCTTTGTTAAACTTTCACACCAAAACCTGAAGTCGAAAGCATAAGGTCTGTTACTGAAATTCCTCACAGTTTGAATGCTTGGTTTTGTGTGAGTTGTCCTTCCCCTGTCCCCTGCTTTCAGAATCCTGTATAAGGTTCTTCTGAAGAATTTAATAATATTTCTGTGCATTTCATAAGACAACAGCCTACATTCTGCTCACCTTACCTTACACCTTGATTAACAATGGCAACAATCTTACACTCTGACATGGTATTTTCTAACCAGGTTAAATGAGGGTATTATTGATAGCAGGACATGATAATACAAGTAAACCAGTATTATATATTACTATTCTATAACCTATGTGGAAAGAGGAAGCTTAAAAAATTACTACCTATTTGACAGTTGTGCTTCACACTCACTAGATGCTGATGTAAGTGCACTTCTTGATATTCAAATGGAAATGTTTTATGTGGAAATGACATACCAAATAGATACAGGTAAAAAATGTGAAGTATTAAAAGACATGAAAATATAAACGAAGATGGAAAAATTAGATGCCAAGATTCAATTTTAGAATTTAAAAATGTGGTATTTGAGCAGGTGAAGAGCTCTCAAGAAGTCTTGTTTTTTAACTTTGTTCCTCGAATTGCTAGGCCATATCCAAATACATTTGTTATTGATAGGATTCTTGTCCTTTACTCAGCGTCACATGAGGTTTGCCTAGGTCTGCCTTGCATTTCTGCTCATCATGCCATCCTCTACAAGATGTAGCAGGAGTTTTAATCCCCTCTGCTGCGAACTTTTAAATATCTTTTCTAGTTTACCTATATTGTGTAATAATTTGTTGTAAGAGTCACTTTAAAGCTTCCTAAGGTTTTTGTCTCATTGCTTCCCAAATCATTTAGCATAATTTTTTAAGATCAATATTGGCTCAACTGTGGAAACAGTGAGGTGCTTTAAAAAAAACCAACACAACAAATAACAAAAATACTAAATTGTAAATGAGGGGGAGGGGGAAACCTGCACACAGAGTCTTGTCATCCTAAGATAGAGACACTGTTTACTGAGAGACTGAAAGTGCTGTACAGCAACCAGACTGCTGAAGTAAAAGCAAATCTGTGTAGTCAAATGTACTTTATTGGACTTCCACTGTTAGGCCAGGCTTTGGTATAGTGAAAGAGACTGAAAACTAAAAAGAATTTTTGTGTACTCAAGGATACACAAGCAATGATACTCTTCAGAAATTTAAGAAAGCTGTATGAGTGATTCTGGAAAACTCACATATATTTGGCTTAGAATCATAGAATCATATAACATCTTGGGTTGAAAGGCACCTCTAAAGCTCATCTAGTGCAACCCCCCTACAATAAGCAGGGACATCTCATGGTAGAACAGATTGCTCAGAGCCCCATCAAGCCTGACCTTGAGTGTCTCCAGGGATGGGGCCCCCACCACCTCTCTAGGTAGCCTGTTCCAGTGATCCACCACCCAAATATTAAAGAAATTTTTCCTAATGTTCAACCTAAATCTACCCTTCTCTAGTTTAAAACCTTTATCCCTTGTCCTGTCATTACATACCCCAGTGAACAAGTCTTCCTCAGCATTCTTGCAGGCTCCTTCCAGGTATTGGAAAGTTGCTATAAGGTCCCCCTGGAGTCTTCTCTTCAGGCTGAACAACTCCAACTCCCTCAGCCTGTCTTCATAAGAGAGGTGCTCCAGCCATCTGATCATTTTTCTGGCTCTCCTCTGGACATGCTCCAACAGGTCCATACCCTTCTTGTGCTGGGGGCTCCAGAGCTGGATGCAGTACTCCAGGTGAGGTCTCACCAGGACAGAAGAGAGGGGCAGAATCACCTCTCTCGATCTGCTGGCCACACTCCTTTTGATGCAGCCTAGGATGCAATTGACCCTCTGGGCTGCAGTTGCACATTGGTGGCTCATGTCTGGCTATTGATCCACTAGTACCCCTAGGTCTTTTTCCACTGGGGGGATCTCTTGCATGTCTTCATGTATGTTCTGCCACACTCTATCAAAAACATATACCCTCCTTGTTTGGAACTTCTACTGAGCCAAAGTACATTGTGAAAAAAAACAAAAACAAACAACAACACAAAAAAGCTACCATTTTTTTTTCCTAAATCTTGTTTATCAATCATAGGAAAAAAATATCTCTGTAGTACATATTCTTCTGCAGTTCCTGTGTATCCAACAGTCATCTGTAAAAAATAACACTAAAGCTGGGTAAAACAGATTTTAACTCAGGATTTACTGATCTTCCCTAGCCATGAATATTCAGTAACTACCTCAGGGTGAGGTCTGTGCTAGTACTAGAAAGGAAGATATATACCCACAGTACAATCAAACTCTTTATTTTGCTGCCAGAGGGAGTGTTTCTTTCCTAGCATCCTGACACTAACTTGTAGTTTCTGGTATAAGATGAGTTACCTGAACACCATCTGAGAATTTAGAACTCCCTTAAAATTATTTTGTTTTCAAATAGCCCAAGTAGGTGCCTTCAGAGTGAGAAAATTCTGCTGATAAATGCAATTGTCTCTTTTTATTCATGTTTAACAGAACACTTAGGCTGGAATGGTCATTACGACAAGAAACCCACAGGCTAATTGGATACTGTCTCTTTGAAATTGGAAGGCATTTTAAAATGCTGGACCCTTAAATACAATGTAAGTATTTAGGTTTTTAATAGCCCTGATGAGGAACTGTGGCGCAAACTATCCAATAGGAATCAGAGCTATAAGGATGAGGAGATCATAGACAAAAATATTTACGGATAAATACCTTATATTTAAATGTAATTATAAATTCTTTTCTAAAGAAAATATAACATTTAAAGTTATAGAACGAGAATTTATATTATTCGACAGGTCAAGCAAAGGCAATATATCTTAATTTGAAGGAAATTTACTAGCATGTAACAGCACAATCCTTATTCTGGGTGTTAGAGGGTAATGATACTTTCCCAAACATGAGATCATTAAGTCGTTGCCGTGATATTTTAAGATTGTCATCTAAAAGGTGCTAATACATATGGAAAGTGCTACTATAGAAACAAGAGCAAACACATAATTTAGGGGGTTTTATTCAGTTATGGAACAGCATTTGGCTGGAATTTCAGTACTATGGTAATGGGAACCATTTCAAAGTTAACTTGTCTTAATTTCTATACCTAACAATATTGTCTATTTTCTGTTTCCCTTCCTCTCCCTTATATACTTTTGCTTCTATTTAAAGCAGCCATCTGCTGAAATTAGTGATTATATTATTTAATTACTCAGCATTTGAATATATTTTTATTGTTATGCTGTCTTCCGTTATAAATGATGTTTGTGACTAATGGCATCATTTTCTTATCTATCAACAGCTCATTTTGTCAGATTTATTGGGCAAAACTCAGTACCTTACTAATAATATATCTCTACTACTAAGATTAATAATTCCCATAGAAAGCTGCTCACAGAAACACAGAAAAATGCTAGTGTTCATAACAGCAAACTCTAAGTTACAGAATCATTCTAATTATGTTCAGTTTAATTAAACTTACTATGAATAAATGATGTATTCACAGTGTATATAAGTTCAAGTATGGCATGAAATTGATTTTATATTCTAACATGATGTGCTTAGCACTTGCAAAGTTCTTGCACAGAACTTTTCCTCTGAAAGCAGCAGTAAGAAAACACAGATGTTTTGGGGATGTTCACCTGAAAATTCGCTTATCTGCATCATTAGTCCTTTGGTAAAGATCCCTGTCTTTCACTACATAAATGAAACGTATGTCTCGTGCAGTCATGTGCCTCCTCCTCCTACATATTCAAGTATTTCTAAAATTTTTTATGCATTTAAAATGACAGCACATCAGTATAGTAGGGACGTACTTCTTGTTTGTTTCTTGTAGGAAAGAAAGCTTGCAGAAGTGAAGAATCCCTGGGCTACAGCAACATCTGAGTCTTAGGTACCAGCATCTGGGATGGAAAACAGAAGCATGTGTTAACATAGAGATAGATGTCTCAGCCTGGATTTACCAGAAGCAAGAACCAGCTGGTGTCAGAACATGCCTCGAGTAATTATTGTTCAGCTGTCTGTAGTTAGTTAATATAAAAATTCTGAAGATTTATCTGGATTCATCTTAAATTTTTCATCTCTTGTGCCTTGCTAGACACCATGGGCGTGTATCTGCCATGTGGGATGCATGGACTAGGAGTTGTCTGCTATTTTAGTTTCTTCCAAGAAGCATGCCTGGGCAAACCCTTCCTCAAAGAAGGCTTGTGTATTGGTCAGAGAGTTGGCCAGACAGTAGGAGATCCAGCTTTAATTTCCTGCCTGCCTAGGGAACTTCAAACACATTCTGTTATTTCCAAGGAAAGACAGTTACCTTACTAACTGTTAAGCCCTGCTGAGGCTGTGTAACTAGTCAGAAATGAATGAAAAATTAATTAGGCCTAGACAGAGGAAAATGTTCACAATGCTCTGAAGTGCTGGTTTGGGCACACAAAATTATTCCATTGGATAAATGCAAGGGAAGACTTCTATTGTGACCATACCAGTCATGACTGATGATCTTCAGGGCTCAGTGCTGGGGCTACTGCTGTTAAACATCTTTATTGATGATTTGGATGAGGGGGTAGAGTGCACCCTTAGTAAGTTTACAGATGACACCAAGTTGGGTGGGAGAGTCGATCTGCTTGAGGGCAGTGAGGCTCTGCAGAGGGATCTAGATAGGCTTGACCATTGGGCCAAGGCCAATGGAATGAGTTTCAATAAGGCCAAAGGTCAGGTCCTGCACTAGAACCCTGTTAGAACACACTGTTAGAACAACAGGAAAATAAAACATCTATTTCATGAGATTTCATATGAGCAAACCACAAAAAAATCTTAATGTAGTTCCCCTTAGTAGTAAAGCCAGTTGTACCCAAGCTTTCAAAAGAAAGAAGTGCAGGGAAATGTAATATTTGAAAGTAAATTAACTTACATGTTCTGAAGACTCCTTACAACTTCATGACGTACTGAACAATTGCAATGGTGTGCACAGGATGTTCATGGAGTAAGCACATTATTAATGCTTGAACTTTTGCTGTGATCTACATCCTTGTTCTTCCCCAACTTCTTACAGGTTGTTTTTTTTATTTCACAATTGAAGAAGCACATTACAAAGTTTTCTGTTGTGCAGTAACAAGAGGAAACTTGGATAACAATACAGAGTTACTTTTCTCCCTTTGCATTCCTATACAAAAACTCTATGGTTTCCCCATAGATACCTGCAGTTTTGTCATACCTATTCCTTGTTCAGCTCAGCTTAATTTTGTTTTGTGGGAGTGACTTCAGTTTTCATTATATGATGCCTAACAAGGATCATTGAAAAAAAGCTCCTCTAACAATATTCTTTGGTGCTGCATTCCATGCACAATGAGCACATGAATGTTATGGGACAGTCATTTTCAAACCTTATTTTTTAGATCTAAATAGCATCAAGGAAATAAAAATAAAACAAATGCAAATGTTTCAAGAAAATAATATTTGTATAAATGTTGAAAATATTGTGCTATAAACCTCATCTTCATAATGCTAAAGGCAATTTTAAATAGTTTTATTTCTATAGCTCACTGACAGTATTGCTGGGTAATGAATGCCATGATCAGGAATCAAAAATTTGCTGCTGTTCCTACATTGAGTACCCCAGAGGTTACACATACTAAGCATCTATGCTATGGCAGCCTATTTGAAAGTCTATAAAACCAGCCCATAGCCACTCCATCTTATTTACACACAAGAGATTTTTTGTGATTGTCAACATCTCTAGTTGAAACATTATGAGTATTTTTGTACACCTCATTCTGAATATCAGTCTTTACTCTACAGCTATCATTGATGATCATTATGTGGCAGCTGAATCAAAAATTTGCCTGAAATAGCCAGCCAGAAGATCTAATGAATCAAGTATTTTCAGAGCAGTCATTAATCTAAGATTTGATCAAACTTTGAGTGTAGAGTTTACCCAAAGAAACCCTATTCTTTAACATAAAAAATGAAACACAAGGGAGAAATTATATTTTCTGCAATGCTGAGAGAATGTACTACATTGCACACCTGAACTGAAAACAAACATGTAACTGGTTGCAATTTTGACTGTTAGCATATTATATTATCTCAGTCCTCTGCCTTTACATTTGCTATTCTGCTAAGGAAAAGTCCCGTGAGGAATCTAAATCTTTTGAAATATTTAATAATGGTTGTATAAATTGTGTATGTTTGTTGTGTATGGACACTAGTGAAGTTTATTGGAAGAATTCAGTGTAAGTTCTTAGGCCTTGGAACTTGTTATAAAGCCAGCTCTTTCTTGGAGGTCTTGAAATTTTCTGTGGATATATTTACAAGATAGATTTCAAAGTTTTAAGTCCAGAATCTGATAAGGCCTTTTTGTATTGCTGGTATATGTCTTGAGTTGTTGAGGAAAATATAGAAGGAGTTCCACAACACATGGTATAGATTTGGAAAAAAGAATTTGGATGTACCCTAGGTTTCTGCTCCTCCAGAGGACTCCTAGGTAGCTAAAATTAAATAGATGGGTAAAGTTAATCGCCTTCAGGAAAGAGCTCAGACATGCTGGTTTTTTTCAGACAAAGTCTTGCATACTTCTTCCCAGAGAAATATAAATTAATGTATGCAATACCTTTAAAAAAAACAACAAAAAAAAAAAGTCTACATTTTCTTCTAGGCTTTAGATAGAAATGTTATAAAATTATTTTAATATATTCTTATATTTACTTGCAGAATATCCTGTTCTACTTGCCTACTTCATGCTACAGCAGATATATATAAAGAGAAACAGACACATGTGTTTATATATAATGTTCTTTGCGTTCTAAAGAACCCTTTGAAAAATACGTTTTATAAGAGGCTGATTTATGGATAAATATAATCCAGTGTCAGGGAACCGTTGTCCAAAATTGCTGACACTGCACAATTCACAGCCCATCATGGCCTAATACTGAACCTAAGTTGTGTTTTTTTAGATCTTTAAGGTGGATCATGGCTGTGACTGTATCTGTGACAGAAACATTCAATCATAAGGCCAGAGCACAGACCCTAAAAAGGCTTTTGATTTGTGTAAGTAGAAAAAAATTTGTTATTGAGTTATGAAGGGTAACGACAAGCACTGAAGTTTACTGTAGTTTTTACAGGTTTTCTGTTGTTCATGACTGTTTGAAGTAAGTGAGTACATCAGTTGGAAAAGATCAGAAAATAATGCTATCATAAGTCATAGGCATAAAGTTTTGATTTTTTTGTTGTTGTCAACAAAGACTGTGACGTTACATGAAACAACAAAGTGACTGCTGCAGAGGTATCAGAATTATGTCATACTATTGCTCCTAATTATTCATGTGGATCATGACTGTCTCAGCAAAGGGCATAGGTGTTTTCTTTCTTAAAGGTTAAGTCTCATCTCCCCACATCTAAAATTTTTGTAGATTAATGTTGAGAAAACAGTTAAAAATTAGTTGAAATGCCCAGCTTTTGTCTCAAAAGTCAGTGATGTCTGGAACAAGAGAATTACTATGTTTCTGAGAGGGACTTTCTATTATGCAGTTGAAAGAAAAATAACACATTGTCTGCTGACTATTTTCAAGGCATCAATGAAACTGCTGCTTTGAATGTAGGTAATTGTTCAATACTTGCAACAACTAGTGCTAATATTGACCTTGGGAGGTACAATTCCATCTACAAATTAGTGAAAACTAGAATATTTTGTTTCAGTTCTATATTTGATTTAATTTCCATTTCAAAGTTTCCAAATATCCAAAACTTTTCCAAATATCAGTTTCTGTAAGTACACTGCAAAGGAGCTACCATTTTGTATAGAAGATTGCTTAATAATAGTTCTCTAACACTTTTCCATCTGAAAGAGGAGTTTCAGAAGATACCTCATTCCATCAGCCTTAAATTTATGGAATTGCATGGGCAGTTCAAATGCACACTTCACTGACAGTATATCTATGAAAGAAATGCGCTGTTGCCTTTAAAGACTTTCAGCTTTCTCCTCCTTTCAGCATGGTTTTCCATATCTTTCACCTGGTAGGTTAGTAATCCAGTGTGTAAGATTAGACGTAGCACCTCAGTAGATCCTAAGAGCAACATCTTGAACCTTAAAACTGTTTAACTGCTTTGGTTCAAACTATTTTAGAGGAATTACTAAAACAATACTCAGCTAAAGCAGAGCTAAAAGTAAGATCTGTCTGTTGATTCTACGGTTAGGGTTTTCATCTGAAAAAGGAGAATCTCAATTTAAATTCTCTTGAAAAATACACTGAAACAAATTTGTTGCAAAGAAATTTTATAGCTTGATGCATAAGTTCTTTTTGGGGGGCTTCAGAGGGTGTGTGGTTTTTTATTTATTTTTGAAATGTGTTCAGTCTCAAGTACAGTATAGTCTCTGTTGGAAACAAGGGCAGGTAGCTCCCTAAGGAATGGGAGCCAGGAGCCAAGCATGGTAACATCAGCAGCAGAAGCAGTGGCCTCACCCCTACGGGTCTCATTCTGCAGTACCTAAGCGAGGCGAGCAGCTGATGGTAGCTAGCCTCAGATGAGAGTCATGGTCATCAGAAAGGTCTCTAGTGATAAGGTGGGTCCAAGATCACACCCAAGTTGAGTCAGCAAGTCAGGATCAGGTCTAGAAACAGTAACCACTGCCAGATACAGTGCAGTGATCAGCTGGTGATTCCATAGTGACAAGGCCCTCCTTCAGGGTCTGGATTGACAAGGTACGTAGTCAGGTGCAGGACTGACTCTGACAGAGCTGAAAATGTAGCACAGGCAAGGGGTGAAGGTGAGAGCCTTAGCTTCCAAGAGAAAGCAGGGTGGCTTTCACAAAATATTCTGGATTTATTAGGAGCAGCCTTTATTCATGGCCACTATCTGAACTCTAAATTGGCCCTAATCCATGGAGAGAAAGGCATAAGAATGGGGAAGATAAATTCAGATCTCTGACAGCCTCTACCTCTCTACACTGTTTTGTAGGTGTTTAAGGCCCAGCTTCAGGAGAAAGACAGAGATGTGATCTTACAGAGGCAGAAATACTTTTTTGCAGTGAAGGAAAAAGTTTCTTTTTTTGTTTCTGGAGGAAAGAAATACACCTCTTTGTATCCTACTTTCTGCTGTCAGTGAGCTAAAAATATTCTAGTGAATCTAATTCTCTAATATGTAACTGTTCAAAGTTTTTTTTGTGTGTTTTTTTTTTTGTGTGTGTTCTTTTGTTTGTTGTTTTGTTTTGTTTTGTTTTGTCAAGGAATTCATGGTGTTAAATTGAGGTTTCCTGCTTCTGTTATAATGGCAAGGTATGTAAGAGTTAGCTACTGCAGTTCTGAGCATTGGAAGATTCATGGTATTTCATCAATGTATTTCCTATTCACTTACTTAAATAAATAGGACTGGAGTTCATAAGAAAATGTTTTACTGTAAGATAATACCTCAGTATATGTTCAGTTCTTCTCCAAACTGATAATAGCCCTGCAGGGAAGAGGCCATAAAATTCTCTATAGCAAAGAGATAGTTCAGAAAACAATATTATCACTTCCTACTTAGGCTGTGTCTAACATGTGCAGTGCAATAACTTAGCTGCATGCTTGTGCCTCTGTGTTAGGCTAATTTGATTTTCCTCTCTGTTTAAAATACTAATCTCAATTAAACTGCTTTTATCTTTCCTGACTGAAAAACAGGAAGAACTGGCAGAAGAAGAGGCAACTAATGGGTATCAGAGGTCCCTTGTTAAACTTAGTGACACTAATACTCTCCCACGAGTACAATTAAAGGTAAAGTGAGAGGGTGGAGCATTGTATTCATAAGCAAAGAATTGGCTTGATAGGCAAGAAATCATGTCAGTAAAACACTGAGAGACCTGTTCCTCTGAGATGTGCTGTGGAACTAAAATGCATAATTTTTCATCTGTCTCAGAATTTTTTTGATACTAATAGACCATACAGGAAAAGAAAATCATAGTGTCCAGTAATGAACCCTCACCTATTTAGCAACATTATGAACTGAAAATAATCCTCTTTAGCCATCTGATGTTTATTTTATTGCACTGATAGTCTTATTAGTATGCTGAACAGTCTTAATAATGTTGCTTTATATTCAGTTTATTGTGAATTTGTGAATTCTAGTTTACTTAACACAGTTTTAAAACCAAATGAAAGCAGGATAGAAAATGTCTTGCATCTGGGGAAGAACGACCCCATGTACCAGTACAGGTTGGGGACTGACCTGCTGGACAGCAGTGTAGGAGAAAGGGACCTCGGGGTCCTGGTGGACAGGAGGTTGGCCATGAGCCAGAAATGTGCCCTTGTAGACAAGGAGGCCAATGTCATCCTGGGGTGCATTAGAAAGGGTGTGGTTGGTAGGTCAAGGGAGGTTCTCCTCCCCCTCTTTTCTGCCTTGGTGAGGCAGCATCTGGAATATTATGTCCAATTCTGGGCACCTCAGTTCAAGAAGGACAGGGAACTGCTTGAAAGAGTCAAGCACAGAGTGGAACATCTCCCTTTTGAGGAAAGGCTGAGGGAGCTGGGTCTCTTTAGCTTGGATAAGAAGAGACTGAGGGATGACCTCATAAATGGTTACAAATGCATTAACGGCGAGTGTCAGGAGGACGGAGTCAGGCTTTTTTCAGTGATGTCTAGTGATAGGACAAGGGGCAATGGGTGCAAACTGGAACACAGGAGGTTCCACATAAATATCAGAAAAAACTTCTTTCCTGTGAGAGTGACAGAGCCCTGGAACAGGCTGCCCAGAAAGGTTGTGGAGTCTCCTTCACTGGAGACATTCAAAACCTGCCTGGACGCATTCCTGTGTGATGTGCTCTGGATGACCCTGCTCTGGCAGGGGAGTTGGCCTAGATGATCTTTCGAGGTCCCTTCCAACCCCTAAGATTCTGTGAAAATAAAATTATTACATGCTTAAATACTCAACTGCAGGTATGGCAACTGGAAGAGTTTGTGTGGAACAGCCCTTATTTGCGCATGACTTCTATGCATATAAAGAATTTTTTAAAGGAGTATTGACAAAGCATCCATGTCATAGGTCTCCCTCCTTTCCTTCTTTAAAGGTTTGCTTGTAGAATCTAGTTTTTTTAGTAGTTCTGTATATGTATACATACATATATTTATAATAAAAAAGCACACATCTATACACATAATATAAATACATTTTTATTTTTTTTCTCTGTGAGAAAAAATTCTTCCATAGCATTATGAAAACTGAGTTGTATCATGCAAGTGAAACAGTGGTTCTTTTTAAATATTTATATACGAAGTAATCCAAATTTACAACATATAACACTGATTAATGTCTCCAGTCCATCCTTGGAAAAAAAAAAATAACACAAAAACTTAGTGACCCTACATGGACATCTGCTTTCAGATTATTCCATTATAACTTTCTGAAATAGAACAACTGTTCTGATGGATCTAAAGTTTCCCTGTCATACACTCTCTCTCTCTGTCTTTTTTTAAGGAACATTCAGCTGGTGTCATTAGGGAAAGCATCTGAACTTCTGCTGGCTAGCTCTTCTCCCAGTCCTTTCCTTTCCTGGGCCAAGTCTTACATATTGCCATTGTTAGGAAATTATCAGGTTGAAAGTAGTCTCAGTAATGCCTGACAGTTTTCAATAGCATCAGGTCAGCTTTCAGTGAAAATGGAACATACTGAGATAGCAACACATTTAAATTAAGCTTTCAGAAAGGTACTAAATTTCATGTTCAGCATTAGTTATGCACTCATTTGCATACTTCTAATATTTACTTGCATTAGGCACAGTAAAGTAAGGAGCTCTGTGAAGGTGGCTAGAATCTCAGGGTTGTACATGATATGCAGAGTGCATCACCATGTGAAGATCTGTTTGGAATTATGCATGGAATAATCAAATTTGTTCTAGACATAAGGAAAGCAGAAAATTGGTTATGCTTCAGTTGCATTCAGGTGAGTTTTTCAGAGACTATCCTACCACTTCTGAAAGATAGAAGGATAGTTAGTACCTTCTGCCCTTATTTCTTGCAGAGGATTATAAAATTCACAAATCAATGAAACCACGTGATCAGGAAAAGCCCACAGGGATTTACCAGGGACAAATCGTGCTTGACAAACCTGATCGCCTTCTAAGACAAAGTCACCTGCTCAGTTGATGCAGGGTGAGCGACAGACATTGTTTACCTAGAATTCTCCAAGGTTTTTTATTGGGTCCCCAACAGCCTTCTCCTGGAGAAACTGACTCATTACAGCCTTGACAAGGGGTCTGTGCAGTGGGTGGGGAACTGGCTGACAGATCCAGAGGGTGATAGTAAATAGTTCCTCTTCAAACTGGCAACCAGTCACAAATGGGATCCCCCAGGGATCAATATTGGGCCCAGTGCTTTTTAGCATCTTT
>NW_009953786.1:687866-704477 GCF_000747805.2 Chaetura pelagica | reverse complement strand
TGCTGAACTTTGCTGATGACATCAAGATGAGTGAAGAGGTCAATGCTCCAGAAGGGAGAGCCACCCTCCAGGATGACCTGGACAGATTGAAGGAGTGGGCTATCAGGAACCTTATGAAGTTCAACAGGGACAAGTGTAAGGTCTTCCACCTGGGAACACATAACCCAGGAGTGCAGTTCAGACTGGGATCCACATGGCTGGAGAGCAGCTCTGGGGAAAGGGGCCTGCAGGTCTTGGTGGATAACATGCTCAACATGAGTGAAGAGTGTGCTGCAGCAGCAAAGACAGCCAACAGGATGCTGGACTGCATCAACAAGGGCATCACCAGCAGAGATACAGAAGTCATAATTCCACTCTACTCAGTGCTTTTCAGATCACACCTGGAGTATTGGGCTCAGTTCTGGTCCCTGCTCTACAAAAAGAATGCAGACAGGCTGGAGAGGGTCCAGAGAAGGGCCACAAGGATGATCAGAGGACTGGATGACCTGCCATATGAGGAGAGACTGAGAAAACTGGGTTTCTTCAGCCTTGGAAAGAGAAAGCTTAGGGCACACTTCATTACTGTGTTCCAGTACTTAAAGGGTGGCTACAGAGATGGAGACTCCCTATTTCCAAGAAGTCACATGGAAAAGACAATGGGTGATGGGCACAGGTTGCTTCTGGGGAGATTCCAGTTGGGCACAAGAGGTAAAGTTTTCACCATGAGGACAATCAAGCAATGGAATAGCCTCCCAAGGGAAGTGGTAGATTCCCCCACATTGGGCAGTTTTAAGTCTCAGCTTGACAGGGTACTGAACTATCTCATATAAACTATAGTAATACCTAGAAAGGTTGGACCAGATGATCCTTGAGGTCCCTTCCAACCTGACATTCTATGATTCAATGATTCTGTGAAAATATGCACATTTCATAAAAATACTCACTTTTAGGATCCAGATAATCTCAGGGGATTGCCTTTTTTTCCAGTATTTGAATCCTATCAGTGCCAGAATCAAAAGATTTCAGATTTCATAAGCCAGCAATATCAGTTGACAATACACAAAGAAATTCCTTTCTAAGAATATGTTACTTCTGCAAAATTAAATTCCCATTAGTCTTTGCAACCAGGTAACCAAAACTGACATTCCTGGTCACTACTGACTGCATTTGTCAACCTCACAAGATCAGTGTCACTAAGCAGCAGCTGGGACTCCAGGATCTATGGTTCTCAGGGGGCCTTCACATACCAGAATTGTCATGATCGCTCTGGATCTCTGGAATGTTCTTTTATTTCAGCAGCACTGGCCAATTTGGTTCAGAAAAAAGGGAAAACGCTTGCAAATAGGTTTGTTCTGTAACCTAGTACCTAGATTGTCCCATTCTGACTGGATAGAGGTGAAAATACAAAATTTTCTGCCAGAGAGAAATGTGGAGGTCAGTTGGCCTTCTCTTGCTCAGGTTGCTTTTGTGCAGGAGTACAGGGCAGGAAAAAAAAAAGAAATCATATATTTTTTATACATTCACACCACTACAGAACAAAAACTACTGTTTAAATGTTAGAAATCTGGATATTGCCCACCTGGACCTCCAAAAAGCATTTGACACGGCTCCCCATAGAACTTTCATAAAAAAAAAACACCTGGCTGCCCATGGCCTGGATGAGCATACAATCTATTGAATCAAGCACTGGCTGAAGAGTTGGGCCCAGAGAGTGGTGGTCAATGGAATCAAATCCAGTTGGGGCCAATCACAAGTGGTGTTCCTCAGGGCTCAGTGTTGGGACCGTTTCTGTTTAACATCTTTACTGATGATCTCGATAAGGATATAGAGTGAATTATCGGTAAGTTTGCAGATGGCACCAAGCTAGGCGGGAGTGTTGATCTGTGTGAGGATAGGGAGGCTCTACAGAGAG
Source organism: Chaetura pelagica (assembly GCF_000747805.2). Taxonomy (NCBI): domain Eukaryota; kingdom Metazoa; phylum Chordata; class Aves; order Apodiformes; family Apodidae; genus Chaetura; species Chaetura pelagica. Next base: position 702,586 of record NW_009953786.1, on the reverse strand, counting down.
ACCTGGATAGATTAGATCGTTGGGCTAATGTTAATGGTCTGGGCTTCAACAAGGCCAGGTGCTGGGTCCTGAACTTGGGCCACAACAACCCCAGGCAACGCTACAGGCTTGGGGAAGTGTGGCTGGAAAGTGTCTGGCAGAAAAGGACTTGGGGGTTCTCATTGACAGGTGGCTGAACATGAGCCAGCAGTGTGCCCAGGTGGCCAAGAAAGCCAATGGCATCCTGGCTTGTATTAGAGTTAGGGTGACCCGCAGAAGTAGAGAGGTGATTGTCCCCCTGTACTCAGCACTGGTGAGGCCACACCGGAAGTATTGTGTCCAGTTTTGGGCACCTCAATTCCAGAAAGATATCGAGGTGCTGGAGCAAGTACAGAGGAGGGCAAGGAAGCTGATGAAGGGCCTAGAGAATAAATCTTATGAAGAACACTAAAGGAGCTGGGAATGTTTAGTTTGAGAAAGAGGAGGCTGAGGAGAGACCTCATCAGTCTCTACAACTACCTGAAAGGTCATTGTAGAGAGGCTGGTGCTGGTCTCTTCTCACAGGTAATTAGCGACAGAACAAGAGGGAAGGGCTTCAAGCTGCAACAGGTTTAGGTAGGTTTAGACTGGACTTTCGGAATTATTTTTTTTCACAGAAAGAGTGGTCAGACACTGGAACAGGCTGCCCAGGGACGTGGTTGAGTCACCATCCCTGGATGTGTTTAAGGGTCATTTGGAAGGGGTTGTGTGTGGATATGGTTTAGGAGAGAACTTTGTAGAGTAGGGATGATGGTTGGACTTGGTGATCCCAAGGGTCTTTTCCAACCTGAATAGTTCTATGATTCTATGGCATTGGAATGTCTTTCACCTATCTTTTTTTCCCAATAACTTTGTTCTGTATGTTCTTTCAATGTGCGATGATGATGATGATGATTGTTTCTTCATTCCATATTCTGTCTACCCTTCTTTTCCTATTTCTGCTCTTGGTTCTCTACTAGACTTGTTCTCCTTTTGATTCCTCTCTACCCTTTCTCTCCATTAATCTTACGTATCTCCATGTTGTGAGGGAAAGATTTATTAAAGAAAATGCAAAAAAAAAAGTACTGATGCATCCATATGGGAATTTGTAGAAGTAAATGCAATGAGCTTGTGATCTACGGAAATAAAATCAATCAACTACAATTACAATGCCGAACAAACAAAATGAAATATATTTTTCAATACTGTAACTCAAATATTTATTCAAAATGAAGGAATGATTACAGTCTCTATTCCCTTGCATCAGTCTAGATTTTACTGCTGCAAAATCCATTCACTTTCTTAAAAGAAAAATGGATTATATAAATATAGTATTTCATTACTGAGATTCATCTTTTTGTGAAATAGTTTTGCTTATTTGTAAACTATTTTCCTAACTAGTGCTACTTGTAAATACAATTAGAATAAGAAATGTCTGAAAAGCATGTACAAATGACAATGTACTGCCATTAGTAGGCCCAGAAGGAAGATCCAGTGTGACTTGTATTGCACTGAGAGATATAATTTTTAGAATTGCTTATATATCAGTCTTTTTTAACATGGATGTTACCATTCTTTGCAATCACTCCAGTCAGACAGGAACTGTATTTATCAGCAGGCCAACTGATGGTTTAAAGAACCAGTTCACTCCTCTGCAAGCAATAGAAAAGGAAAATAACCAGCCTATACCAATGTTGAACCAGAATAAGGCAGTTCTGTCTGTTCCAATTATAACTGATGATACCAAGCTGTGTGGTGTGGTTGACACCCTAGAGGGAAGGCACGCCATCCAGAGGGACCTTGACAGGCTGGAGATGTGGGCCAATGCCAACCTCATGAAGTTCAACAAGGCCAAGTGCAAGGTCCTGGGTCGGCTCAATCTCAGGCACAAATACAGGCTGGGGGGAGAATAGCTAGAGAGCAGTCCTGAGGAAAAGGACTTGGGGGTGGTAGTAGATGAGAAGCTCAACATGAGCCTCCAGTGTGTGCTCGCAGCCCGGAGAGCCAACTGCATCCTAGGCTGCATCAAAAGAAGTGTGGCCAGCAGGGCAAGGAAGTTCATTCTGCCCCTCTACTCTGCTCTGGTGAGGCGACACCTGGAATACTGTGTACAGCTCTGGAACACTCAGCACAAGAAAGACCTGGAGCTGTTGGAGAGGGTCCAGAGAAGGGCCACAAAGATGATCAAAGGGCTGGACCACCTCTGCTAAGAAGACAGGCTGAGAGATTTGGGGCTATTCAGCCTGGAGAAGAGAAAGCTCTGGGGAGACCTTATAGCAACATTCCAGTACCTGAAGGGGGCCTACAGGAAAGCTGGGGAGGGGCTTTTCACCAGAGAGGGCAGTGATAGGACAAGTAGTAATGGTTTTAAGCGGAAAGAGGATAGATTCAGGATAGACATCAAGAAAACATTGTTCACTATGAGGGTAGTAAGGCACTGGAATAGGTTACCTAGGGAGGTTGTGGAAGCCCCCCCCCTGGTGGTGTTTAAGGCCAGGTTGGGTGAGGCCTTGTGCAACCTGGTCTTATGTGAGGTATTGCTGCTCACAGCAGGGAGGTTGGAAGCTGGTGATCTTTAAGGTCCCTTCCAACCTTAACCATTCTATGATTCTATGAAAATACAAGCTGGAGTAAGGTAGGTGCAACAGGGTATAAAATTGCTTCTCTATAGGTATGGAGTCAATATCTCTCTTTTATTGACTCTTATTAGCTAATTACCTGTTAACTAATACACTTGGAGGAAGGTTTTGGGTTAAGTTTGTTTTTTTTCTCCAGACAATCTGTTCTTTCTTTTGCATGGTAACTTTTCAGCTAGATCAGTCACAGAACCAGCTAGTTGATTAGTCACAAGATCATGAATGCAAGAAAGGGGTAAGAATATGTGGGTTGAAGGGCACCCAGAGATTTTGGTAGTTTGTAATATGTTTTGTCTCAATCTAAAGAAGAGGCTTATATAAATCTGATTTTTCACTGGAACTTTTGTATGCAGTCTTATATTTGATTTTTTTATGAGAGGCCAGTTAAATGTAATATCTCTTTATGATACTTTATTCATCTTTTTTGAGACATAGCATGGTCATTGTTCATAACTAAAAGACACACTACTTCACTTGTTTGAAGATGAGAATGAGTCTTTGCTAGACCAAATATCATGCCCTGTACCTTTCCAGCTAATACTTTGCTTCAGCATGAAGTAAAATTTCCCCTGCCCTTTGTTAAACTGTGATTCATTCTGTGGCAGATGAAGGAATACAAGAGCAAAAAAAGGAAAAAAAACATTACCTTGTTTACTTTTCTGCTGCCTTCCCTACTCAGCATTGGTTGGCTCTAACCTTTTATTTGAGGTTAGTTTGTTGCTTATTTGGCTTTTTAAACAAATAATTTAATTTTCTCATTGACAAGAAGAGTACAAATGCTTTATCAATGAGGACAAATTATTCCTGGGAAGTTCTGAGAAGGTCTAGAGCAGAGTAAGATAGAGTGATCAGATTGAGTGGTAGGTAGGACGGGGATGTTTCCATGGAGGCAACTGAAGAGGGGGGATCTATCAAACAAGGTTACAGGAGGTTTGATTGCAAAAGACAGTAGTTATGTTGTTTCAAGGTGCTGTGATGCAGTAGCTTCATTGTGTATAATTCTTTGTGAAAACTCTGTGCTTTGGGACAAACTGTAAATTAAAAAACCTGCTTAGAATAGCATAATTAACTGTTTACTGGCTCCTGAGACATAGCATTCCCTACATAAAGTTAGCCATTCTAAGTGACAGAGGATCTGGGGAGAGGAGGATATCAGTAGCTTTCTTCTCAGGTTACACCATTACATTTTTTTCCTCAATAGGTCAAAACTAAACAAAATGTTGTGTTTCTCTTGAAGTATTCTCCTTGTAGTGTTTTTTATAATGATAAGAAATAAGGCATCTTGACATTTTCGTTTTAGTTAAACTTAAATCTTTCTTATCAGTCTCCAAATGAAAATTTTCCCCCATTATTTTCATGCTTTACTTTTTATTTCTTCTGTATCGCAATGTCAAGTATCTACAGGGCAGAAGACGTCTCCTAGCTGTTTTGTCCCTACCAAAGGCCAGATTAAATACTTACTGAAAAAAATAAATAATAAATTATTTGGGTTTAGATTAAATTTAAACCTTTCTGCTAAGCAGTCTAGCATCCTCTTCAGTACCATGGTGTCTTTAGAACAAAAAAAATGAACTGTAGGAAAACAAGCTTCTGAAATTTTTAAGACAGATACAAAATATTGCTTCTTCTCATTCTTCTCTGCACCAAATAATAAAAATATAAACCATTCTAGAGATGTATAATGAAAAAGGCAACAAGTGATGCAGCTGTCTTACTAGTATTCTTCACTCAAATTCAGTAAAGAATGAATTATATGAGTTCATGTCTCTGCTTTCCCTATTGAGATGCCGAAGTCAGGATGACTGAATGTATGCTTTGAGAGTATGCATTTTAGGGACAAAAATAGCTTTTGCTAGTAAGTTTGCAGATAGATAAGTAGGCTGAACATGAGCAAACACATTAATGAAATAAAATCAAGCTTGAAAAGAAGAAGAAACTTTCTGTCTTAGGAAAGACTTGTTTGCAGAGTGGCTGGCAGTTCCTTTGAAATAATACAGTTACACTAATTGCCACGGTCTGAGGAATTTGAGATCAAAAAACAAATGAAGCAGAACAAAGTAAGTGAGACAAAGGCATTGCCAAGTCCCTTCCTTCCAAACACAGGAGGATGTGTCAGTGTAAGAATAATGTGCTTAGGTCTTCTCAACAATACCAGGAGCACCAAACTGCAGGTTTGATTAGAGAATTCTCCTTAATGAGAGGTTTGCTTCTTTATAAAATAAGGGCTGAGAGGGGTGACTGGCTTTAGCTGAAGTCTTCCCAGACTGTCTTGACTTCTATGCAGCTCTTCAAAATGTTACAAATTCATCCTCATAATGGTAAATGTCACAATGAATGACTCGGTGCTAAATTTACTATGTTGTCAAATGCCTGATTTTCATTGTAGCGGCAAATGTACATAATTTGAGGGGCTGGTTTTGTTTTGGGTTGAGGTTTTGTGTGTGTGTGTGTCTTTCTCCTGTGTCCATAGCTTGTGATGGTGGTGGACTTACCCTGGAAACAAGAAAATCCGAAAAGTGCTCAGAAGGAAGACACATTGAATCACCTGGGTTTTGTCCAACACTACTGTTAGGCAAGATTTACAGTTTCTGAAGTTTTTGATGTTTGCATGTTTGTGTTTGCAGCAGTCTGCAACAACAGAGTCAAACCGTGTTGCCTAGGTTTGGGCTACTCAGAAAATGTTAATGTACTAACAGACAATACTTTATTCATTGCCATATTCTTTTCTTGCAAATGCAACACACTTCAGCTTCACAGTAAACAAAGTCACCTTCCTTCTTTTCCTGTCAGTAAAAGCTCCTGGATTCAAGCTAATGAAGTAACTTTCCTCTAGGCCTGGATCTTCAGTTGATAGTGTCTCTACTTAAGGAAAGACCAGCAAGGCCCTAGCTACCATCTCTGTTTTAGACCTGGAAATTCTATCCCACAGAGAGGAATTAAAAGGGTTTTTCTTGTTAGTGCAAGTGAAATCAGCCACCTATAGAAGAGATAATCAAGAATGCTGTAGACAACAGTCTTCCCAAGACAGATGTTTCTCCCCAGGATTCTTTCAAGTTCTGTATACGTTAGTCTGTAATGCTAAAACAGTCACAGTTGTCAGCAGGAGGATATAATCACAACTGCCATTTTACACCAAACACCCAGAGAGTATGCAGAAAAATGTAATGAGCTATTATATATTTATCATCACATCTAAGAAATACCAGTGAACATTCTCATTCATTATGTAATGTCTTTGAGTTGCCTTTTAGTTCCTTTCCTTTGAAGAACAAGTTAAAAAATAAGTTACTCAATCACTGATAAAGAAATGTGGGTTTCTTTGTTTTTTGGGGTTTGTAAAACATATGTTTGCTTTGGAGAATTTCTGCTGAAGGTTACTCTGTATATTATTTAAGGATTAAAAATGACAAAATTAGGACCATACTGGTTTGGTCACCAGTAGCAAGTGGGAGCTGCCAGCAGGCTTTTCTGTTCCAATGAGCAGACTACACTACAATTGACTACCTAGACATCGGTAACACTTTTGACATTGTCTCATGTAAGATCCTCATAAAGAGGTTTTTGGTGTATGGGCTGGATGAGCAGACAGTGAAGGGTAGATGGAAAATTGGCTTAATGACCAGGAACAGGAACTGCTCAGTGACACAAAGTCAGCTTGGAGGCAAGTAACTAGATGTGTACTACAGGGATCAATATTGGGTCCAGTTCCGTTTAACATCTCATTAACGATCTGGATAATGGGGCAAGGTGTATCCTCAGCAAGTCAGCAGATGACAAAACACTGTGAAGAGTGGCTGATTTGCCAGAGGGACCTTTACAGACTAGAGAAATATTCTGACAGGATCCTCAAGGAGAAATACAATATCCTGTATCCGGGGAGGAACAACCCCATGCACAAGTACCTGCTGGGGGCCACCCAAGACCACCCTACTGGAAAGCAGCTTTGCAGAAAAGGACCTAGGGAGTCCTAGTGAACACAAAGTTGAACATAAGCCAGTAATGTGGCCTTGTGGCAAAGAAGGCTAGTGGTATCCTGGGCTGCATTAAGCAAAGTATAGCCAGCAGCTTGTGGGAAGTGATCCTTCCTTTCTGCTCTGCACTGGTGAGACCATGCCTGGAAACTTGTGTCCAGTTCTGGGGCTCCTAGTTCAAGAGAGACATGGACATACTAGAAAGAGTCCAGGAAAGGGCCACAAAGTTGATGAAGGAACTGGAGCATCTTTCTTATGAGGAAAGACTGAGACTGTGTGGGGAACTGGTCTCCAAAAGTATGTCTCTCACTGAAATTGATTGCAATTAAGGAGAGACAGGGGAAATACTGTGGGGCGGGAGCCACAGCTGGGACTTCATCCCGAGCTGCATGTAGGCCTGGGAGCAGCAGCCTGAGACTGCACAGCAGTAAATGCCAGTAATGACAATGGTTGTGGGTCGTTACCGCGCCCATTGTTGCTGCTGGTGGTACAGAGGAGAGAGAAGAAGATAAAAGAGAGAGGAGAAGGAAAACCAAAGACAAGGAGCTGAGCTGAAAGCTGCCCTGGCTAAGACCACCACAGGCTGTGACTTTGCCACCGGACCCACGTCCAGTGAGGAAAACAGCGTCAGATTTCTCGCCTCTCCAGAGCTTCTGAGATCATCAGAATAAAGCTTTTCAGGGCAACAGCGGTGAGTGGCCCTGCTGCCTGTGCCCAGACTCCAAAAAGAGCGGTCCCCTGTGCCCAGGCACACGGCAGCTCAGCTGCCAGAGGCACCAGAAGGACAAAGGCAGCAGCTGATTCTTGCCCCTGCCGCTGGTGCCACCTGGGCTGGATCTGCCACCACTGTCACAACTCACCTCACCCCCCGGCTCCAGGAGGACCTGAGCATAACATCACCATCCAAAGCTTTCACCTCTAATGCCTTCTCCCCCTGGGTGTGTCATTGTCCTCTTCCTCACATGCACCTCGTTGACCCTACACAGGAAAGGCTTCGGGCTCTCTCTACCCCAAACTCTAATAGTTTTTTTCCCCTCTGTACCAACCAGGGACATTCACATATCCAGTCTTTCCCACACACACACTTTGAAAACTTTTACAGTAAAGTGGTATTTTAAATACATACTCTGTGTGTGTGCGTTTCTGAGAGGAGCTTATCAATCAGTTACATCTCTGGTGGCAGCAAGCTGGCCCCAAGCCAGGGATGGACCCACCAGAATCATTAAGAAGGCTTTCAGGAATATATAATTTGGTGTCAGAAAATCCTGACAAACAAACAGGGTAATTGTGTCCTGCGATAAGGCGGCTTCGACCCCAAACTGGGTTTGGACCGCAACAGACTGTTCCACCTGGAGTCAAGAAGGCTCAGGGTACTCTTACCAAATTGCCCAGACAGGTTGTGGAGTCTCTATAATTCTAGACACTCAAAAGGTGTCTTGATGTGATCCTGGATACCATGGTCTAAATGGCTCAGCTTGAGAAGGGGCGTCGGACCAGAATACCTCCAGAGATCCTTTCCAACCTCAGCCACTCTGAGATTCTTTTTTTCCTGTGTTGCTTGACTTTATTCCACAGACAAAGGATTTGTACAGCTCAGCACAGGCCTGGAGGCCTGCTCATGGGATCTCTTATGTGGATCTCTTAACTCCTTAAGGTACAATGGTCTTCTGATTAGGATCACTACAACAACTTAACCATGCTGGATCTGAGTACAATTTTTTTATTTTTTTATTTTTTTTTATGGCTTGGACATTCTTAAACAAGTGTCATTGGTTGTGATAGTGCATTTTTTATACAAACATAGGCCTTGTAGAACTAATATCTTTTATAGTCACCTTGTGAAGTGCAAGACTTATATTGGGAACATGTACAGCTTTCAGCAAAGCGGGATTTGTTGTTGTAATTGGACCTCTACATTCCTGAACAAGCCTCAATTTATAAGAATGCCAAACTCATTACGGCTATACTCTCATGTATTGCTGACTTTTTTTTTTCCTTTTCCTCCTTAGAGGAATGGAATATTGAACAGTAAGAAAAAGTGCAGATCTAAGGCAACATTTTATTCCTTTAAAATTACTATTAATCTGACATAATTTTCCATTTACTATAATTTGCTCCGTGAGGAGAGGAATAATGTATTAATTTTTTTCTGTGCTCTTCATTTAACGGAAAATCTGGTGAAAATTATTTATTTGGATCATGGACCTAGTAGCTCTTTCTTGCAACACATGCTTTAAAACTTCCAATGGATTGTTTGCTACCAAGAAAAAGAAGCAGTAAATTGGTTTTCTTTGGTTTTGTTGGTTTTTAAACTCAAATATGAATATAATCAGATTTTGGGTGCTTTTCTTTTTTTTTGGAGCTTTTATCAGGGCTGTCACTATAAAAAATTCGGTCAGTGTTCCCTTCAGCAAGAGGGATGTAAGAACTTCCTTTTTATTTCCTGCAAAAAGAAAAGTTTTGAGACTTGGCTGTGTGTCTTTTTTGTCTGTCCCAAGAGATAAAGCTGTCACACTCCATCCTGAATTTCGCACACTAGGATAGCTTGGTCTTGCCTTAATTTAGCTGGAAGATACACAGACGTGATATTGGTGTTCAGTTTCCTTCAAAAAAAGTACAAGTATTGTTGTTTCATCTGCTTTTTAAATATTTCTTTTCTTTCTCACATTGAGTTACTGAAAATTGAGAATTTCAATCTGTACCTTTTCAGGATTTTTTCTATTAAATGTGAAAGAATGAACACTCAGTTTTATTACTGTTTTGCAATGGAGTGAGGATTGATTTTCATTTATTTCCTTATTTTGCAAACTTTTGCAAAGCAAGAGTTGCTAACAGGTCTTACTGGATTATTTGAATTTCTGAACACCAGTTTGTCACAGCTTTTATGCTGTATCAGCAAAACATAAGTGCAGTTTCAAATTCTGACTTGGGAAATCAGTTGTAAAACAGTGCTGCAAAGAAAAGTCTCATACCTTATCCAATGAATATTTCAGTGTTGTTCAGTTTATGTATAACCAAGCCTATTGGTTATATATATTCAACTAAAAAAAAAAATAAAATAAAAAAAATCATCCTAATACTCCAAGGGCAAATTGCTACAAAAATTGCTAAGGAATTGCTAGAATTAAATGCTACATGTAAATTTATCTCACGGTAGCTTTACTTTATGGAGTCATTTAAACACTGGCAGCCTAAGATATGGGCAAAGCCATTCTTGAGTTTTGCACTATGTTCAAAGTAATAAAATTATACTCAAATGGTTCTAGAGTTTCGTGAAAGTCAGTTAGTCTAGCTTTATTACTGCTAGGTATCTGAGTTAAAAATGAATATGTATGGACTAGAAACAAGCATTTTATGGTTTTATTTACAATGTTCAGGGATTTTCTGACACTTAAAAGATTAAAGTTATTTGTAGCTCTCTACAGATCAAGTGCACTATGCACCTGATCTTTTCTATACCAATTTTATTTGTACTCTAATGCCATTACACCTATAAAAAGGTAGAATGATTTATAATAAAAGTAAAATAGCACACATTTCTTTCCTACAATATGTTAACCATTGTCTCAAAGATTTTTAAAAGACATTATGCATATGTTCTACAAAGTTCTTTATACATTTCTCAACATATTATCTTTTTGTGGACAGTTTAGAGCAAGGATAAATTCACTTAATAACGCTTTGTGCTTTCATTTTAAAAATCTTGACTGTTTGTCTCCTGAATAATTGCTGTATTGGAGATTACTTAGAAAAACATTCACAAATGCACAGTGAATAGATTGATAGGAAAAAAATATATACTAAATAATTTACTTTTTCAGTCTCCCAATCTATGATAAATGATTTTGTTTGAAAACAAACAAGAGATACAAATAGCAGAACACTACCAAATCAGTAGATTTTTTTTTATTTTTATTTTTTTCTAGAATGGGTCTTTATAAATATAACTACAGAGCCATGCTTATAGCTCAGTAAGTTGATTTTTGGTACACTTACTATACCACAAGTGAAAATAAAAGATAGCTCTACACAATCAACCATGTGCATTGAACCACTACTTATAATGTGATAAAGAGAAATACGGTCCATGTAAGTTGAAGGTATTTTAAATCATTTTGTAAGCATATAAAAACTTTCCTGTAGAAATCACCCTAATAACCTTAATGCAATGCTTATCATCTAAGGGGTTTATTTATATAAGCTACACTTCTAAAATTATCTTTAATTGTAGTGCTACAACTACAGATAGTGCAGGAGTCCACTGTGCTCTGGGCTGTATGATTCAAAATCCTTTCTATTTGTTGAGGAAGCAGGGACAGAAAGTTATATTCACCTCTCTCAGGCGAGAGTCAGAGTGAATTCAAAGACACTGTTTAAAGGAGGAAAAGTATAAGGGGAAAAATAGTAAGTTTTTTTCAGTTATATGTCTTGGCTTGCTAGGGAAGGAAAACTGTGTAAGAGGGGGGAATCTGTTCATGAACAGATTCAGAACATCATGACAACTGAACCAAATAGCTACAATTTTTTAATTAATCTATAGAAAACTCTTTGGGATGTTTGTGAGAGGTATACTGCTTGGCGTAATAATAACATCCATACATCACTATTCATAATCATATTATGCTCAGCAAAAAGTGAATGACTGCAAAATCATCAATGACTGGATGTGCTGGATAAATAAGTTGAAATTGTTTCACAGACGTCTGTTGTCTTCTTATTTTTCTTTCAGTCATCATTTTGTGGCCTTTATCACCATAGTTAAGAGAGGACAAATTCTTATCAAATTATATTAAGTTACTCTTACATTAACAAATGCAAGCTGCGATATAAGTAAAATAATCTTGTTTAGGGTGTGGTACCATCCTTGGAGTCTTTTTGAGCACCTAGATTAATCTTGCTCATGCAGGCAAAGATTCAGAAAACAATAGGCCATGCTGAGGAAGAGCAGAGCTCCATGTGCTCCAGTATCCTGCTTACAGCTCTGGTCATTAGCAGGTGCATAGCAAGCTTAGGCAAATGTATTTCTTTTGAGTAATCTTTCATTTCTAGTGACGTGTGTCTCAGACGCTTCCATATGTCCTATCTCTGTATTCAATAGTTATGTATGAGTTTCATCTGTGTTAGTTTGTCTAGTCCTATTTTGAATGCACACTAAGCTTCTACTATGTGATCTGGCATGGAGTTCCACATCTTAACTCTGTATTATCTTCCCTTTGTTTTGGACTGTGTGCCTGTTGGTATGTGTGGTAACTTTTAATACTTGGGCTGGAAAACATAGTGATCACCACATTCATATTTAAACTCCCCACTCATCATTTTGTATTCTTTTATCATCTTCCTCTCAGTCATGTATCTTGTAGGCTTGAGAAACCTCATCTGTTCAGTGTTTCTTTATATGAACTGTTTGTACATTTTCTCATCACTACTGACCTTTACCCTCTAAGAGAGAAGGACTGGAAATACACATAATATTCAAGATTTGATGCAGGGATACAATGATATTTAATCTTCTTTTTTTTCCCTATTATTTTAAAAATAGCTTTAAACATTCTGTATTTTTACCTCTACTGAGCTTAGGTTTTCTTGTCATTTGACTTCATATTGTAACTGAAAGAACTCTCTCTTGCCTGATATTTCAGAAGCTCCAAGTACATCATTGCACAGATAAAACTGTGGGTTTTTTCTTCAGTGTGCCTGCCTTTATGTTAATCTACAATGAATTTTGGCTTCCTGTTTTGTTCAGCTAGTAACATGAATGTCATTCCTGCAGTTCTTTGCAACCAACTTTTGTCTTCTCTATCATAATTGATTTGTATTGTTAACAGCCTTTGTTACCTATGTGATATTTCCATATCTATTATGAACATAACAAAGAGCACACCTCGTGGTGATTCCACTGTTGCCTTTCCTGTGTAGTGGAAAATTATAATTTTTCCTGTGACTTTTATATTTCAGCTGCTGTTTAATCCTTGTGAAAGCTTGTTATTCCTTGGCCATTTAGTTTTTCAAGAATTACTGATGATAAATCATGTTGAAAACTCATAAGAAATCCAAGTAGATTCCAAAAAGTTCATTTCCCTTATTCATGTACTGATTTTTTCAAGGAACTCTTTCAGGTCTTTGATGTCTTTGATGTGTCTTACAAACAACATATTGACTCTTTCTCAGTGTGTCATATCTATCCACTACATTTTGTTCTTTATTGTAGTTGCTAACAATTTCTCTGCTGCAAGTTCCAGAGTCAATGGTCAATAGTTCCACAGAACCAGTTGGAAAAATGTGTTGCCTTAGCTATCTTTCAGTCTTATACTTGAAAAGGATCAAGGGAGGGTTTTTACATCACAGCAGTAGCTCAGTGCTTTCTAGAAGTGTCAAACAAATATATAAATAAGCAGTTATCAGCCCCTATCATTCTACTCTTCTATCAACCTTGTGTTTCTTTCTTCCTTTTTTTTTTATTCCATTCTTTCTACTCCTTGCCATATTGTACATATGACTATATTACAAGCTCTCCAAAGTAACAAAAGTGCAACTTAATTTCTAATACTTTACCTTGAAAACAGGTGAAATTTCAAAAGTTGAAAATAGAAGAATCCAAGCAAAAATACCTAAACTCATAATTCTAAAAAACAAAAGAAATGTGAAAGACTTATATCTTGGATATAGAATTAACTAGTAAAGCAAAACATTCTTTGTTAGTTTGTGTGTCTGCTTCCAATAAAAACCAGTATCTTACGGACAGTAGTAAATAAGCTTTCAAGTCACAGCACTCACATCCATCACCCTGGGGGGCTTCACATGAGAAATGTCACCTTTTCTATACCATTCCAGGAAGATATCATGAGAAAAACAACCTGCAAGGAAGGGTCTGGCTGATACATTGAGAGATTTTTGGCTGAAGCTTATGGCTTTGTGCTGAACATGTAACCTCTCCTGTCTAACGCCTGTCTTGTTACCGCTTTTTCACAACCTTACCACATTTCCCTTCTTTCCTATTTCTTTGTTTTCTGTGTAATAGGATCTGATATATTCAGTCAAAACTATTGTGAAATGTGCCCAGGAAAATAGCTATGTACACTGTCACAAATAACTTGACACAGATACAATTTTGCTTATGGCTTTTGAAGTGCAGTTAGTGGGTGTCTCTTGGAAGCAGCAAGGTTACAAACAGTAGTAAGCATCACAGACACAAATGGAATCTTGCTTCTAACTTTATTTTTTTTTTCTGCCCTTTCCTGGGCATTTATCTTCAAAGCAGCAAGATGATTTTTCAGCACAAATCCAGCTCATCTCACCTTAATTTTTTTGCCTCTAAATGGACAATTGTTTTCATCTTTAGCTCTAATACACCGCCAAACTGTTTTTCCCTCTGCAGTTTCTCTGAAGTAATGAGGGAAAGAGAGCAAAAGACAAAATAATTTGTATTTCAAGCTTCAACTGTTTTTCCTCTCTTTCACTGTACCTCTAGCAAGAACCTAGACAGCTGAGACCTGTATTCAAAACCCTGAACCTTGTTTAACAGTAGTGTTAAAACAGTGTTTTTCAGTGACAAAGTTGTCTTTGCATCTCTGTGTGACTCCTTGGGACCAAGTGTTCATCAAAGCCTACACAGTTCCTCACACTATTCTCTACTTTGGGCAGGCATCCCACTTCATTGTCAAGGAACATATAAAGGCCAACTGACTTCAGTAGCCACTGCTGGTTTAGATTTGACTCTGCCACCCATTTAGACCAGAAACTGTGAAAATAGGAAGCAATACTCTGTGAAGAAAATGTGCTCATGAGGTGACACGGATTTTGCATCCTGAAGCATATAGTCTGACAGCAAATTTAATAAATAAGTAGAAAGTAGACCAAGAAGTAGAAGTAGAAAGAAAGACCAAACTTCAGCTTGACAGCTCTCTGTTACTAAAAAGTGAGTGTTGGGTTGAAGGAGGCTATTTCAAGGAATGGACATGATTTACAGTTGTTAAAGTTGTATTTTGACTGATGAGAATAGCCAGCCTTTACCATATTTATCTTTTTAATTCCCCATATTGCAGATCAGTATTGGACCACCATTTTATGGGTATTGTGAAAAGGTTTCTCAGTGAAGTCACAACCTTATTAGGGAAAG
>NW_009953786.1:648265-687805 GCF_000747805.2 Chaetura pelagica | reverse complement strand
ACAAGTCAGAAAAATAAATATAACAGACAGAAACAGGAGTAGAAGGAAGATGAAAGAAACCATAGCAAGAACATGTTTTTTTTTACAGATAGACTTATTTAAATTCTGAGATAAATGACAGCTTATGTGCTGGAGTGAGTGTAAGCAGCTGTTCTGCTAATTGTACTTCTTCCCATGTGTGCTAGCGGTAACAATATCCCATTGAAAACACACGAGAGAGAAGCAGCAATGCAAGAGAAAATTCATTTTTTCATTTCTTTTGTCCCTTTTAAAAAAGAATGTGCAGTAAATAGCCACAAAGTGCTTTGCCTTTTCCTTCAGTGAGAGAGAAAGATGGATTCTAAACCTGTAAGACTAATGAAAGCACATGCTATTGTTTTGTTGAGTGTTTTCTCTGCTCAGTGTTTATGTATTATAGGAAGACGGAGAATCTAATATTGTATAGGGAATTTTTTTTCTCCTCGGTTGGGATATTTGTAGACATGTACTGATCTGCATCATGACAGTAATACACAACTATAAGTATATTTGTTTTTAAAGCCCTATGATACATCAAAATTCTCCATTCTATGGATGTAGAACAAATATAGACAGCAGAAAAATGAGCTGCTCATTGTCAGAGGAAATCTGGATGCACTGGATACACTCAAGAGACCCTGATTCTTAACACTGCTGCCCCAACCATTTGTCTATTGTTTCTTTTCTTGTGCTTCTGATTAATACAAACATAAAAATGGCTGAACTGGACCACTTGTATTGTGGTATTTGTGGGTTTGAGCCATAAAAGATGTCTTTATATTTGACACTACTCAGTGAAGTTTTCTTCAAAAAGGTAGTCTAATCAACCTTTGAGCATTTGAAATATCCTTTAGAGATGAAATACAAATGTATATGTCCATTTCTCTTTTGGACAAATGTTGTGGCTTTAACCCAGCAAGCAGCTAAATACCACACAGCCGCTCACTCAGTCTTCTCTGATGCTGGGGAATGGGGATGAGAACTGGAAAAGTAAAGAAAATTGTTTGTTGAGAAGAAAACAATTTAATAATTGGAATATAATAAAAACAATGAAAAATAATATACAAACAACTCATGCACAGTTCACCACCTGCTGAGCAATGCTCAGTCTGTCCCTGGCTGACAGTCCTGTAGAAGAGAAATTAAAAAAAACAAAAACTGTATTCCTAGAGGAAGAAGATTGAAATTACCAGCCAACCCTTGTCTATATACTGAGCATGATGTTGCATGATATGGAGTATTCCATTGTCCACTTTGGATCTGTTGCTCTGAATATGCTCCCTCTCAGCTTTTTGTGTACCTGCACACTAGCAAAGCAGGGGAAATTGAAAAGTCCTGATTTCTTAGCAACAACTAGAAGCATCAGTGTATTATCAACATTCTTCTCATACCAGATCCCATACTAAATTCAAAACACAGCACTTATTATAGCAACTAAGAAGAAACTGAGCTTTTTTTAACCAGCTGCAACCAGGACAACTATATAGTTTTATGTAATACTCATTAGTTCTTGCTCTAGAAAATACTGTGAAAAATAATTTCTTATTCACCTTTTCTAACTCAGTTATAATTCTATTAATATCAATAATATGCCTCCTTGGTTGCCTCTTTTCCAGCAAGAGTTCTTGTCTTCATAATTGTACATAAGCCATTATTATTGCTCTTCTCTGTTCCTGCTTCAGTCCAGTCATATCCTTCTTGAGACAGGGAGATCAGAACTGCATTCAGTATGTACGATGTTTATATTGTTAGTTTATACTGGTTAATGCTCCCATTATTTCCTAATATTCTCTATTAGTCTGTGTCCTTTTTTCTCAAAAAATGCAAATAGAGGAGACACAGGCAAGGAAACAAAAAAGCCAGTCCTGTCTCAGGTTTATGGATTATTTTGTCATTGAAAAGCATTTGCAATTCTTTAAACATCTGATTTTTTTATTATTAGTTTTTTCCTGAAAAGCTATGTAGTAATTGGAATTTTTTCATCCAGAAAAATAAATGGTGTTTTTCTAATTTAGAACCACAAAGGGTATACGTTAATTTCCTAAGAAGGAGAAATTCCAAAGCATCCATCCATTTTTTTACAGAATATCTCATCCATCCTCTTGCATAGTTACTGAGGTGAACTAGACACAATCCTGTAGGTTAGACCAGGCAAATTTTCAGAGCACGAAAAAGATAGCAAGTCAGAATACCAAGCAAAGAATCCTCCAGTCACATTGGTTTGTTCTGGTAAAGCACTTCCCTTTTAACTTTATTTTCTAAAAAGAAAAATACTGTAGGTAAAATACTACACTAGGTTTTTTATTATTTTTTTTTTTCCTGGCCACTGTAAAAGTATTTAAGTACATTTTCTAATGCCATTTTCTAAATGGAACAACCTAGTAATCTATAATAGAGAATAGAACAAAACACAGGAAAACAGTTGAGTTGGAAGGCACCTGCAGTGATCACCTACTACAACTATTTGGCCATTGCAGGGCTGACCAAAAGTTAAAGCATGTTGTTAAAGGTGTTACACAAAAGACTCTTAAAACACTGACAGGGTTGGGGTACTGACCACTTTTCTCGGAAACTTGTTCCAGTGTTAGAGCACACTCTTGGTGAAGAATTGCTTCCTGATACCAAGTCTGAATCACCCTTGGCACATCTTTGAACCATTCCCATGTATCGTGTCAAGATAGCAGGGAGAAGAGATCAATGCCTCCCTCTCCAACTCCCCTCCTCATGAAGCTGCTGACAGCAGTATGGTCGCCCCTCAAAGTTCTTCTCTGCAAACTAGACAAACCAAGAGCCCTCAGCCATTCCATGTAGGATATTCTTTCCAGCCCTTCCAGCATTTGTGTTGCCCTCCTCTGGACACATTCAAATACTTTAACACCCTTTTAAAATTGTGGGGTCCAGAAATGCACACAATACTCAAGGTGAGGCTGCATCAACACTAAATACATGACGCTGCTAAAAGCATAATGCTAAATTAGGGACTAGGGCCTAAGACCCAAAAAACCCAAAGACCTTGCCTCTCTCCTGTAATACAGGAAACACCGAAGCTAATACCAGAAGAACTGGTTCTGCAGGCAAAGTACAGTTGCTCCTAACCAGTTATGTTACCTATATGTTGTCCTGACCTACCAAAAGATGGCAACTGGTATCCATGCACCTACCAGCTAGCTAAAGACTAGCTGAGAATCTCTACACCAGGCCGCATCATGATCCATTGTATCATTCTGAACTTCAGCTAAGAACATGTACTACTACATTCCTTTAACTGCTTGTCTTTGCCTTGGTTTTATTGCCCTCGTGCATTCAGTTCTTTGATCTGTTATGTAATCAAAGCAGGTTTTTTGATTTTGTGTAACTTATCTTTACTTTTTTTAGTTGTAATCATAGATAATGTAAGAAAGAAGATCAAGCTTTTACGTCTGTAAAGCACTTAGCATTGAGGAAACTTCCAGGGAACAGAGCAGCATATTGCAATTGATACAACTGTTGCTGCTACTTACCCACTATGTGCCCATTAAAGGCTTTGTTTTTTCCCCACATCTGCATAATTTCCTATATAAAGAGCATAAAAATGACTGTGCCTCACAGTTAGTGGATTAGATTCTCTTTGAGATAATCCAATGAAAAGTGAAACTGAAGAGAAAAGGATTTGTATTATTAGCAGTAATTTTGCAATTAGTTCAGTACCATTGCTATGAAAGAGAGCTTTAAATTGGTTCTTGCAGTAGGAGTTGCAATTCCACACAGATACAGATGAAGGGCAACTATTCTGGTCTGTGACAGTTGTGTGCATTTGATCAAATGAACAGAGGAAACACAATAAATATGATCTGGATATTATTTTGCAAAAATACTTTCACAAACACCAGATGATGTCACCAAAATGTCACCTTCTAAAAGTATTTCTCTATGTAATTTTTTGCAAAGACTTTTAGTAAAAATTAATTCTATCCTGCAGTTCATTACTCTGAGATAATTGTTGCTAAACTATGAAGATATTGACTAATTGATCTTAAAAGTACCAATATTCTATGTATTTTTAAATTTCATTCATTTATATATGCACATAACTTGGTAAATCCTGTTACGCAGTGAATTTATGGTAAGCTAATAATCAACTTTTATGAGTCTTCATTTTAACATTATACTTTACTTTTATTTTACACATTCTGTATATATGAATGTTTTTTAATATAGACAATATGCATGCCTAATTTTTGCCAGGCATCGAGTCAGACAGAATTTCTAATGAATGGGTATGTTTTCCTTTACACTGCATCTTGGTAAAACCTCTCATCAGCATAACTGCAATTAATGATAGGAGTCTGTGAGAATAGCTTCTGTGCTACCAAAGTCATTGAAATTTGTGAATCTTTTGGAGTAGCTGTTAATCTAACTGGTATAGATGAAGCAAGGAAAAAAAAAAAATCCACAAAAAAACCCCTACATATCTACAGGGGCATTTCAACCTGATCTTCTACTGCAACCTTCTGCCCAAACAGTATCACTGCATGGAAATATGCTAAATGCTTATATATTTTGCTGGGCTCTTATATCAGAGCTAAAAAATGTTGTTACTAGATTGTCAATACTTGAGGATAATTCAGAAATCAACATATTTTTGTAATCTAGTTCATCTGATGGCAAGCATGAAGGAACTATCAGAAGTACATGAAATTTGCTGTGAGGAGTTGAGTAGAGTGAATGATTTAAATTAAAAATCTAAAATAAATAAAAGTCTTGAATTACTGGAAAACATCTCTAATGCTGAGTAATGGAAGTTCTTCAAAGTGCTTGCTAAAATTTGCTTTCTCTCTTAGTAAAACAGTACTACCTTTCCATTTTTCTCCTTAAAGTTTGGGTTCTTCCTCTTCTTTGGAAATATCACTAATCACAGCCCACGTAAGCATATACAAGCTTATTTAAGGCTACCACTAAGCAATTTAAATGCAATAATAGAGAGTTCAGTGTCGGCTTCACAAGTCCTCCCAGTCCTGCTGAGTAGTTAATAGGTGACTAAGGTTCGTCCTTTTATAGGAAGATTGATACAGGGATCAAAGGTTGAAAGGGTTTAACTTTATACAAATGCTTATTTGCCAGCTCCCCAGAAAAGTGCCTGCAACATTTTGATTGTAGGACTGGATGAAAGAGGGAGAGCCTCAAATATATATTAGTAGTTTACATAGGTCATAGAAAAAGCTGCTAATTGGCTTATTCTGTTTCTCATCCACCTTCATCTTTTTATGAGTCTTAGGCTATGAGTGCTTGATTATATTTCCCCTGGGCCCTGGCCAGCCTTGCTCTCCAATATGTGGTGAGTTATCAATGAGTTTTTGCTAGCCAAGGTCAAGACCATGTCCAGGTGGAGATTTCCAAAACTCTTGTAACATGCTGGTTTTGAAAAACAGCCATCTAAGCAGTGGCAAATGAGAGCCAGTCGCTTTTCCTGGCTGAAGTGTCTTCTGTCAGACCTCATACTTCATTTTGTGGTCAAAGCACATTTCTATCTACGTGGAACAATCTGTTGCTGAAATAAATGCAATCAGATGTCCAACGAACTCTGTGAAGAAAATAAATTTTATCATAGTTAAGTTAAAAAATAGAAATGTCATCCTGTCAAACAAGCATAACGAATGCAGTTGCTGTCACTTTGTGTCCGTGAAACAGATTGAGGTTTTATACTATAAACATAATGCAAAAACTGGAGATTTTTCCCCTCCTGATATCGTAGATATTAATGGAGGTAATCCTGGGGGGTAAGTGTGAATCTGACCAGTATTACCCAGAAAGACTTTTTTATTCACTGTACAGCATATAAATAAACAGTGTAATATATATCTTCAAGGTAGCAGCTCACATAGCATTGTACCTAAATGCACTACATTTCACCCAAATTCTCAAATCTTTTTTTTACCATATATTTAAAATACCAGTTTAGTCAGAGTTGCAGGTATGATTTTGAAAGAGTTACAGGAAGTCTTTGCTTAAGCTTATAAAAATTTCATTTCATGACACTAACATAACTACTGAGTGGACCAGAGATTCATCAAAGAACAGTATTAATGTTGAAGAACTGAAAAAAAAAATAGGAAAAAAAAAATAAATAACGAGATTTCAAAAAGTTGAAAAATACAAATAATTTTAGAAAAATATTAATACAAATTCTGGAGATTATTGTGGAATGTGAGCATTTTGAAGCAGACTGAAAGTTGAGTTAAATTTTACTGAAAATCTCCATTGAAATGAAAAAAAACCTAAATAAACCAGATTTTTTTTCCTTTCCTTTCCTGGAAGTCAGTTTCAAGTTTTGAAAGGCCATGTTTAGCTGCAAACAAGTCATGTGAAGGACATTAAAAGCATAATGTCACAGAAAGCCATGTTGCACACACCTATACAAAAGGAGGCTCAAGGCATTTTGTAGTTGCATCTGAAGCTGGAATCATGTTTCTGTCGCTAGACCTTAGACCAGCACCACAGTGCTAAAAACCATAAAACATATCACTAAAAACCATAAACATTTTTTTCTTTATTTTTGAACACTAACCACATCAATGAAGTAGTCATGACAGGAATAATTTCAGACAGTAAAATTATTACAGTATTATCAGTAAGCAGAATTAAAAAAGAGCACACCTAAGGTGTTCCTTTCTCTAGCTTTAGTTAAACTGTGTTGTAAAAATATGAAATAATGGAAATATGAAAATCTAAGAGGAATTGTCTGGAATAAGATCAGCTGCATCAGTAGTGGGCAGTAGTGGGCACTTCTATTTTTAAAATGCATGAATTACACAGAAAACTGGAAAATGTTCCTCTAGTTCGGTGCAGGTAAGACTCAGCAGTAGGCTTATATTTTCCAGTGGAATTCCAAAAGCATGTGCTGTAACTATGAGTAGCTGATACATTTTCTTCTAAGTTCAGTTAAAGCTTTGCTAGCGTGATCAAGAAAGTTTCATTAAGCATTTTAATTAACTCAGGATTCAGAAGGATTTGAGGATTTTCAGCATTAGTCTACCTCCCTGTTCCTGTAGAAACAGCATATTTTATCGTGCTCATTCTGTAGAAAGGAAGATGATTTAATCCTGCTAGAATTTTCTTCTTTTCTTATCAAGAGTATTAGCATGTTCTTTAGAATTATATTACTCCATTTCACTTCCAGAGACACATTGAAGCAGGTAAGAAAGTTAAGGCACTTCATTGCTTATATGGATGGTTATACTGCAACAATTACATATTAGTAATACTAATTTGTATTCCAGTAGCACCTGGAGGCCCTTTCGCAAATTATTGCCTTACTGTGCTAAGCATGGTATGAACATACAAAAGATGGATCTTCCCCTTAGGAGCCTGAAGTCTCAGTAGGTAAGACTGACAAAGGCTAGCAGAAATCAAGAATTAATTTTCCAAGTTTCACAAATGGAAAACAGTGGCACAAAGTAATTTCAGGTCTGTTGGGTTTTGTTAGCTTTTTTCCCTCATAAAGTTTTAACGGTATGATTTAAAGTAGAAATTTAAATTGAGATAGCTTAACCAATAACCAATATAAAATCTCTGTGAACAGTTGTACTAAAATAATTCACTTATTTCAGCTTAGTGGAAGTCATTTGGGAACAGATTTACCTAAACCTAATAAGCTACTCTTACTCCTAAAGCCTAAGGTCCACACAATCTTTTGACTTAATTTAAAATCCATTTAATAATAGAATTGCCATGAACACATGCTTTAAATAATTTATTAGTATTCTCTTAAATGATCTGAAGGCACAGAATGACTTTGAGCTGGGAAGGGCTGTTGTTGGGTTTATTGTGTTGACCAGGAGGCCTTCTTTTTCTTTATATATGCTTACTTCAGTATCAAGATAACTTTCAATTTAAATCCAAATCTCTTCATCAGTTCAAGCAAAGTGTCAAAAAAGACTGTCCAATGCACTAGTTTGTCCATTACTTAGCATCTTATATGACATCTTTCCAGACTTTCATCTGAGCTGCCAATTAATTTATTTCAACTTCTCATTAACTCCATAGGGGTGAACTCAATAAGACTGATTTCAGTGAAAGTATTGGCACAGAAAATGCTTGTGCAACTTCAGCATGAATAAAGATGTGTTCAAAATCTGGTGTAAAACTTAGAACTGAGCACAATTTACAACTTCTTTCTAGGGAGGATTGCCAATATTTTAATTTAAAGCTTTGGTTTTAATCCAAACAGAAAAAAAACAACACCCAAAACCCAGCAACAGTAAAAAGCCAGCACCAACCACATGCTTCTAATGGATTAGAAACATCTAAGAAATTTTGTGCATTTATTTGATCTTCTGACACATTAAATTGTACAATTGTAATCTTCTCTTTCTTTAAATAAGGCAACTTTAATTCTGGTGCAAGACTGCAGATACTACAGTCCAAATGAGGCTATGGACTTAAAAAAAAAAGGAACAAAAAACACCTTTTAAATGGTATTGTTGCAAAATGGATTTTATGTTGAGCCAAAGCAAAAATGACCAATTTTCTCAACTGAAAGTTGACAAATATCATTAAAAGCAAGATCTGCATCAAAAGATTTTAATTGTACATAATCTGTGCTTTTCATCAGAGAAAAAGATTAAGGGAAGAGTTCTAATGTTTCTGAAAGAACATTAATTATCTTGGCAATAGTATAACATGTTGAACTTGTATTAGCTACTAATTAGCAATGTGACTTTTGATTTGAGGATTAGTTTGTGTGATGTATGACCATGATTTTCTACACACCTCCAAACAGAAGGGGCGTGAGGTTGGGGGCGGGGGCTCTCCTCAGAGTCTGTGTCTTTAGGGTATTCTCTTATGATCTCAAGATACATTCCATTAATAAGTACTAGATATTTTTAATATCTAGGTTGATATGTGCAATCAAAAAGGTGAAACACAGTTCTAAAATATAACCACATAATTGTCTTGTCTTTACCTCATTTAGAGACATTTCATATTTATATCTAGATTTGTGGGGATCTGACTTTGTATGTGACCACACTAAAATTGATATCACTTATACTTTCGAATTACCATTGCTGTTTTAGGAACAATATCTCCGATATTCTGGCAGTGTGTATTTGGCAACTATAGCTGCACACAGGCAAAGCTGCAGAGATTGAAAATACTATTAAACAGAACAATTAGGTTACAATTTGGACAAAAATGTGACAATTTCTTTTTATAGATCTTGCCATTATTTACAAATGTGATACTTAACTGACATAAGAATACTGAATATGAGAGAGATTTTGCTAAATTACTGAAAAGGAATCTGCCCAGCTTTTGGTAAACTGACCCCAAAATGTTTCCTAATTTTTCCATTATATGCAGTTACAATTTCAGTCCTTCTCCTGATACTTGTTGCTGTGTCTGGCATTGACTGAAATATGTTTCTGTTCTTTTCAGTTTTTTCTCCACTTGCACTTCTCTGGGCTTGTCTCTCCCTTTTCCTGCTATTTGTTCCCAACTGACTAAAAAGAAGAAAGGGTAAAAAAAAATATTATTTCTCCCTAATTACTTTTGGCTACTTTAAAAAAAAATATATTTTTTTTAGGATATCAAAAAAAAATAATGTATATTCAGATACCAATCTTATTTTTATTTGAAAAATTTTTATTGCATTCTGATTATCTCCTTGTTATCCTTTTTTCACTCTTTACTTTCCAGTAATTGCTTTGGTTTCCCCTTCATATTTCTGTGCTTTACATTCTAGCCTGGATGATTTTTGTCTTACATGATATATAGCCAGATGAATTAGCTCTCTGTTAGGGAACCCTTTACACTTCTGTTTCATAAAGAATTCTAGTTACAACAAGAACTCATGAGCTTTGCCTGAATGTTGAAAGGTTGTGTTTTGAGGAACTGTGAAAATTATTCAAAAAAAAAGGAAAATTGTGCTTTGGCTGATAGTTTATATTGGTTGCAAATTACCATGTATTGTCTGTGTATTAGCTGATCTGCACAACTGCATGTTCACGCAAAACGCACATTCGGTTCAAAAAGAGCTTCAAAGGAGTCTGGGTTGGGGCATTTAGAGCTATGACATTAACAACAATACCTACTGGAACACAGAAAAATTCTGTATTTATCTTCTTTGCCACATGTAGGGATAGAAATTTAGAAAAATAAGACAGTTCCTAAACAATAAAATTTATCAACATATGCCACATCTTATTTAGAAGACTTATTTAAACTTCTAATGGAGTTACACTTTCTTCCCAGCAAAAGCTCTAGAAATGGTAGCAGTCACTTAAAAGCATAGTTTTGGGAAAATTACCTCATCTTTCACAGGATTTTGAGGCTAAATAATAGTGTATGTGTGTCGAGGGTGGTGGCTTCTTTTCTCACTGTCTTTTTCAGCAAGGAAATATATGTAGAAGACAAAGCAAAAAAAAATGTGTGTCCCCTCACTTGTAACACTTTCTTGACTTTAGGACCATTGTGTCTACAGCACAGCCAACAGACAGAGCCAGCAAAATGTGTCAAGGCCTTATCTTTCTGCTAGGCTCATCCGTGGCATTTGATGAAGTGCACTCAAAAAAAAAACAGGCAAGATAATAACGAAGTGCTTCCACCCCTTAAGTTTTATAAATCCCGTGTTGTGTGACTGTGGAAACTGCTAACAGAAATCCCCTCTCCCCTGATTTTAAAAGTTAAGGTTTCATTGTTGCCATGCCCAGAAAACTATACAACTTTGATTTAATTTAATTTAATTTTATTTTTAAATAGTGTAAGCTCAATGAATTAAAGATGCAGATTGTTCCTAAAACACCCTGGAAATGCATCTTTGCAAACACGTGTGACAGGTGTAGGATAAAAGGCAGCCTTGCTGCTTGATCTTGATCAGTCAACAATAGAATAACGTGCGCTCAATAGCACATTAACACCTTCAAATGCTATGATTCCCATTTCTTATCATAATAAAAAAAAAAACCAAAAAAACCCCAAAACAAATAATGCACAAACAGCCCAAACATAAAAGTCTATAACAAAGAAGGCAAGCTGCAAACAAAAGTATTAGTTAGGTTATCAATTAGCTGGAATGCTAAGTGGAGCTGAGTTAAACTTTTAGAAACATAAATTACTTCTGTCAGACTTAAATAAATCTCCGTGAACATTTGTTTTCCTTAAAGCTTCAATTTTAATTTTAAAAGATGTTCCTAATGGTGATCATCTCTTTGATAGATGATGTATGGCATGATTTGCAAATACATTTTACAGAGATCTGCATATTTGTACTTGAGATATTGCAGCACAGATGAAAGAAAAGTGAGGTGGAGCAGAGAACAGCAATATTACACATACTGTGTCAAAACTGTCATCACTTGGTGTTGGTGCTTGCATCATTCTTCCATCATGGACTTCTGGCAGATGCTGTTCATAACACAACTGTAGCTGAAAAAGTGATGCCCACCTGCATTTAAATGAAGTAACTGTCTTTCTGAAAAATGGTTCGAACATACTTAATAATGAAAGTAGAAACATCTAGACCATTTGTCATGCTCATGATATTGGAAAATGGGGCATGCTGTGCAAAACCTACATAAATGTTCTTTATGGTTCTGGTTTTGTGTTTTGGTGGTTAGTTGTGATTTTCGGGGGCTTTTTGTTGCTGCTGCTTTTTTTTTTTTTTTTTTTTTTTTTTTTTTTGTTTTTGAACAAAAGGTAAGGGTGCCTTGTTGCTGCTGTTTTTTTTTTTTTTTTTTTTCTTCTGTTGGATCTGTAACAGAAGCTACGGTTGCCTATCAGGACTTACTATCACACTTCTAAGCATTAACTTAGCTTCTGATTGAAAAAAATTTCAGGACTTTATTAAATTGTTTCTGTGAAATATAGTTGCCTGGATATAGAAGTGAATAAAGTAAGTGAGGCAGCAAACCAGATGTCCCATATTAAATTACCTATCAATAAATAGTGTTAATATATTTTGCTGAATTTTGTTGGGTAAATAATATTACTGGCAAATTATTTACTTTCCATAATGTAAAAGAATGAGATTTCCATTAGAGGGAGTTAATAATATGGAAGTAATACAATTATCACAGTCACAGAAGAAGTTGGAATACGCAACTGAATATCCAGCAGATGGAGCTTCATGCCTCTAAAATGTTTCATTCAGAGTGAACTGTAATGTAGCTGCTAAGGTGTAGTCCAAAATATTAAAATTGCAGCAGCAATTATATCAAAGACAGCTAAGACAGTAGCATGGTTAAAAAGCTTAAGCTTTATTTAAAAGCACTTGTTACCTGCTGTTATAATCTTTTTAGGCAGCTAATAATGAAAAAAATAGTGTATTTTATTAGAAAATACTACATAAATGATCATTAGTAGCTTCCCCTCTGTATTGGTTTATTTAAATTTTATTATTTTGTTTTATATGTAAATTTGTACATTCCAAGGACAAGCAGCAATTCTTATTCATTTCTGCATATTTTTGTACCAAAGAACACCAAATTATATATCTGGATATTTCAGAAAGAATCAGGAATACCAAGTTGAAGTTAGAGAAACCCTGCATGACATTAATTACCCTTCTTTTTTGCTGAGGATACTGAGGAGAGAAAAGAATTTATGTCAATGAAATTTTTATGAAATACAACTACAATTTGACATTAGTATTTTTTAAGAAAACTGGAGACAACTTGAGAATAGGCTAATATGTCCTTATTTCTACTATAGAATAGTATGTGAACTAACTTAGTTTTGAAGAAGGAAGACATTTACCCTGTTGTTATATATATTTATGTTGTATACATATATGTTATATATATATATTTATTTATTTTTTTTTTCCCCCAGAAAGCTTTAATAGTAGTATTTTGAGAGAAAGCTTACTTGGAGGAGAAATATATGTTTCTGAAAATCCAGGTTTTGCAAACCAAGGGAAGAAGTTTTTGCACCTTCTTATTTGTATTCTAGGAGCATATTAATCATTCCCTTTGCAATATTTGGATTCCGCTTCCGATGCTTGAAAAGATGCCTAAACCTCAGCTTGTATTTAACAGAATTCTATCTAGGGTATGCATAAGGCCAAAGACGTTTCGTCAAGTGTCCATGTCAGTCAGATTTTTGGTAGGTATTAAACACCTCTTAAGCAAAACCAGAGTTCATTAGGAATGACAAAAACTCAATGGACTGTAGCTGTGATCTGTGAAAAGTAAAGGTTAGGTTTTTAGAGGTGGTGCTTGCTTTGTAAATTATTTAAGAAGAAAAAGAAGTAGAAAAGAATAAGGTTTATGTGGCTGCTATAATTTTGCATCAATATTAACTGTGTATCCATGAAATCTCATCCTTTTGGAATAGGACTATATCCAATTCAAGGTCTAACTGCATTAAATCCTGGGTACGATAGGATTTCTGCATGTATGAGTCAAGCTTTCAGTCAGTCTTGCTCAGAGAGAGCTCACAAGTTCTTGAGAAGTTTATTAACAACTCAGATTTGCTCTGGAACATTGGAGAGAGGCAGAAGGTATAGCCTTGGATGTAGTAGGCCTTTGAATCTCGTGAAACAACAGATTCAGTCTAATTCAGTTCAGCAAAGCGAAATTTCACGTTGTCTTTGCCTAAAGAGTGTAGATGTGTCACAACCTGTGTCTGGCTTTTAAGCCAGTTACTGCCTATTTACACGCTGGAAGCCCAGAGCAGGTGGGAAACGTTCCATTTGACGATGGGAGGATTTATGAATTATTTCAGTAAATAACGACAAATGATCTCTGATTTTGCCCCTCTTGCCCAAGTTTCTTGTGACCATGTTCACACCCTTGCGATCACTGTATGTTTTCACCCTGCAGCACAGAACTGGTCCAGATTTTAAAAAGCATTAAAAATACAAGTTTTCTTTCAGATTCAATTTCGTGAACATGATTCTCTTTGCATTCATTTGCCTCTGATCATTACTGCCTTTAACGTTCTTTTTTGGACATCTAATTCCCCCCTCAAGAAATAGGGATCCTTACAGACACCACTTCCATCCCAGGAAGCCGTTCTTCTGTTCTTTAGAGAAAACTGTCACTCTTTTGCCTGTCTTTTCTTTTCCTCTTCCCAGCCTTTGTTTTCTCCATAGACAGCTGTCACTGCATCGACGGAAAACCAAGTTTCAATGGATTTCTGCATGCGAGACTAGTACCTTGGGAAAACAGAATCCCCTGTGGTTTCTGTTCTCTGTGAGAAGCCAGGCATACGCAGAAGGAAGCTGTGCTTCCTGACTTCCTCCCTGGTGGAGGTTAGGGGACAATGCTGCGAAGAGTTTTACTTTTTTTGGCCCTGTTGGACCTGTTAGTCACAGAACACAGTAGACCACATAGGGATAAGGTTCAGCAAAGAAAGTCAGGGAGACTGAAGGCAATGCTCTCTGTTTTAGAGTCTCCGGAGGTCAGTGACTGAGGTACACATGATCATGCGAAGCAGATATGAGCCCTCACCTCTCTAATTCCTATTCCTCTGTGGCCCTTTATATCATAGTGTTGGCAGAATCGACAGAGTAAATGGCTTTGAAGTTTGCAGAGAAATATGCAGGCTAGAAAGAAAAGAGAGCTGGACCTGTCTGTTGGAACTGGAAATTCTGTACAAGCCTTCAGGGGTCCCTCAGGCCACTGCTTTCAAATCAGAGAAAGAACAGCTCTACATGGAAGAATAGGGGCTAGTTGTACTCCAGAGTGCGAGAATGGGCTCCTAAGGCTCTGCTGAATGAAAAGAAAAATGAAAAGGCGGGAAAGCTGCTCAGAAATTCTATTTTGTGTGTTGTGGAGTTCAACTGTCTCCTACCAGTTCAGAGTAGGGGGACTGTAGCATGACATAATGGAGGTTAAGGTGAGACCAGAGGGCAGACTAAGTAGCCATAGGCATTAAAGTGTCTGTGTAAAGGCTTTGCTCAGTATCCTCCAACACGAGATTCTCAATGGTAGTGATGGGAGGAGAGTGGCTATTCATGTCATATTTCTGAGTTGGGTAGGCTGCTTTCAACAATTCATCTTAAGAGCTGTTGAAGAAGAGAGGAATGCAAAGTAGATTATGTTAATAAATGTCCTCTTTGCAAAAATGGCATTGCAAGATGTAAGGGATAAGTAGGAAGGAGAGATGGATGTTAAAGGAACTATTTATTCCTATTATTAACTCATAAATCAGCAGAAATATAATTGCTTAGAAAGCATGTGACATATTTAGTGTTCACATTCTTGTTTTGCATAAATCTTCTTTGTTACTTTGTTGAATGTAAAACATTTATAAATTTTCAAAACAATATAGCAAACCACACAACAGAAAATCTAATCCAAATGGCACATGTAATTCAGACAACACCAGTTTATTACCAACATCTGGAAAGGAAAATGAAGAAATGGCTCAATAATAGGGATTAAGATGTATATTGGGTTTTCTTGCAGCAAGGTATTTAGAGTTCACCCAGACTAGGCCCTGATTTGCTTTTTGCTTGGCTTAAGCAGCTGAGATATTGGAACTCTAGGCTGCACTGAACTATTGTTGAACTGTTACCTGGAAAAGTACTAAGGATAGATTAACATAATGAAAAGCACTGAAGCAAGGTCCCCCATGACAGACAATACCACACAACAGGACTTACAGGGACTCCAATTCCTAAAGAAGAAAGAGGCCATTCTTCCTGGAGACAGCAGAAGACTGATGAATTTTGGGTGCAGATGGAATGAAAGTTTAAGACAAAGATGTATGCAGAAGAGAAAAGAGTCTAATCACCTTGGGAGATACACCTTAAAGGACTGATGAGATAACAGCTTATATGCATGTCATGTGGACAGACTGAGACCTTAAAAGGCACATATGGGTGTGGTCCCTCTTCAGAAGTACCCAGCTTGAGCTGCAAAGAAAACTGAGTCTGTCAGCACCTAGGGTCGAAACTATTCTTTAGAGGCAGAGGCTAAGACTGGATCCGGCTGCTCTCTGAGAAGGAGTTTAGAAAGCAAGGAGGTCCAGCCTGAACCTTGTGACTTGACAGGAGGGTCTTTCTGGACTCTTCTTTAACAGTAAGCAACCCATTTAAATTATTTTACAGCACACTCTACAGCGTACTTAGACAAAGGAGATGCAACTAAACTGACTGATAAATGCACTTGGCATTTTGTTACATGACAGGAATCTGCACACTATAGGTAACTGTATTTTTGTGGCGCAGTAGCATTAGATAGTTTTCATTTTATGGAATGGACTTACATTTTATTTGTTTTGTTTCAGTTTAGCTTTTGGAAACCTGCAATTAAAAATACTTAATTATTTCTTAGTGTGACTGCAGGTGATATTTAACTGAAAGCAATCCACAGGAAAACAAGCTTGTGAAGCTAAAAAGGGATAAGAATAATGCAGATATAGTAGTTAATGTTTAGTGCAAAAACAACTCAAAGAAGATAGGATTGTAATTTAAAATAGCAGCTCATTAGTTGGTTTAATTACTCACTGCCAGCAACAATTGATTTTTAAGGCCAGAAGCAGAAGCACATAGCACTGAGGAAAGGGAAAGGATTTTTACCTCTGGTAAGTTGGACACAGAATGAAGGTTCCCTTGAAAGAGTTTAAGATTCTGATTAGGTTTCCTCAGTACTTTGAATTATACTGATTATATTTGATAATTAAGTCAAATAGCTACAATCTTGATTGTATCTATTTATAGCATTTGTTTAACTTTTTGTTATTATGGCAAAAATAATTGAAAAGTAGCTATTCTTAAGACTTATGTTTATATAAGCAGTTTAGTAGATGATAATTTCATGTGTAATATGTTTCTTTCATCATAAATATTGTGATAGTAGAGAGCCCAGTGGAAGGTGGCAAAGATGACTGAGGGATTGGAGCATCTTCCTTATGAGGAAAGGCTGAGAGGGTTGGAACTCTTTAGCCTGGAGAAGAGAAGGCTGAGGGGAGACCTTAGTAATGCCTATGAGTATCTAAAGGGTGGTTCAAGGAGGATGGAGCCAGACTCTTTTCAGTAGGTCCCAGTCACAGGACAAGGGCCAATGGGCACAAGCTGGAACATAGGAAGTTCTATTTAAATGTAAGAAAAAAACTTCTTTATGGTGAGGGTGACAGAGTACTGCAAAAGGCTGCCCAGGGAGGTTGTGGAGTCCCCATCTCTGGAGATACTCAAGACCCATTTGGATGCAGTCCTGAGTAATGTGCTCTAGGGGATCCTGCTTTAGCCAAGGAGTTGGACCAGATGACCTCTAGAGGTCCCTTCCAACTCTGACAATTCTGTGATTCTGTGATATAGGGTTGTAATCAATCCTCTGTCATGTGGTAGCATGTACAAATAGTTGTCAGATACCATGGTACACAGAGCTTTGTAATGCAGAACAGAAAGACTGTCTGAGTTCTCCAAAATAATATGAGCAGTTCACCTAGAAAATGAGTAATAGAGACTACTTACTTTTGAGGTTTATTATCCCAGCGTAAAATCTTAGTTAAATCTTGAATCAGGGTTAGGTACTACAAGGTACTACCCCTTTATCAGAGCAGGGAATTGTATGGCTTCTCTAGTCAAAACAACTTTGTGGAATAATTCAGCTTTCCCCTGTCCTGGTGTAGATGGCTTCAGTCACACTTTGAGATGTTCATTTATATTCAGACCTGTCAAGCTATGGCATGATGATGCACTGCTACCTCAGCACTGCAGCAGTTCTGAGCATTAGCAAAAGTAATGTTCTGGGTATTTGGGGAATTTAATAAGGAGGATGTCAGATTTATTTTTATTTTTATTTTTTTCTCCTGAGGAATGAGTTCTAATGTTCAGTTATTTTCTGATGTAAAAGCAGATTGCTTTTTGGTATCCATACATGAAGAATGAAGATTTTGGAGATTTTTCTGGGGAGTTGGGAGTCTGGCTATGCCAATGTCATTCTGTTTTTTAACTCACTCTTATCTTAGTCATTAATTACCTTCATTACTGGCTGGAGAAGATTAAGGCATTCATACTGGCTAGATGACTGAGGTTAGTAAGGATACCTGTGTACATTTTATTATTTGGTTTTACAATGGAAGGTTTTAATTAATATCCAAAGTAGTGTAGAGAGTAGTGAAAATGTTCTTGTCAAACATCTGTGAGTTACAAGAGATTAAAAAAAATAATACGAAGTTGATGTGGTTTGATTGTGTTGTTTCCCCCATGCACTTTGTAAAACAACATTTAAAAACTGTGGGTTTTAAAAAATATTTAAATATGTTACATATTACATGCTTTTTTTTCAAAATTAAAAGTATCAGAACTTGAGGATACCAATATATGAGAATCTGCCTTTTCTAAAATTTCTGAGTTTGCATTTGTTTTAACCTTCAAACTGCTTGCTGATTTGGGACTGCTCCTTTCAATAATCTGCCCTTTTGGACGTTCTGTGTGGCTGCAACTGCAACATTAGTTGAGAAGCTCAGCCTGGAGTCCTCAGTTTTAACAGATGAAACATTTAACAAGAGCAGCCTTAATCATAAAGTTAGCTCTTCCCTTTGCCCTCAAATTCTTTGAAAATTTCAAGTCCAAGGTGTTTTTTCATGACTGTAGTGTGAAGATGGGAAGTATTTTGATTGATTCTTTGCTGAATCAATCTTGGCTGGTAACTCTAGTGTTGCTGTCAGTTACATATTATGTATATAATTATTATTAGACATGACTATATGTGGTAGTAGGTGCCTGAACTTTTTATTTATATATAACAAAATAAGGGAATAGAATAATACAGCACTTAGTTAAAATTACCTTTATGTTTCAAATAACTGTAAAAAGTTACAAATATTCTTATGCTGTAATTGTAATTCAGAGGCATTGACCGTTTAGAATATAATCTCCCTGGCATATTTCCCTGAAGCAAAAGAGGAAACTAATTATAGTTGCTTTATTGCAGTTTTAGATTCTTTGAGGCACCTTTATGACCAATCATGTTACCACCTCCTTTCAGAGTTAATGAGCCAAAAAGGTGAAAGTTGTTCCAGTTCTTGTTCTTCTGCTTCCACAGTTGTGATTGTTCCTGTTCTTCAAGTCTTCTAAAGGGCTGAATTAAATAAAATGTAGATTTAGCTGCTGCATTCTCAAAGCAATATTCTTATGACAGCTGATTACATTCCTACTAATGGTAGCCCTTTATGTAGTTGCTTATATCTGCAAATTGCATGGAATACAAAGGCAATGAAAAAAAAAAAGGGTTATAAACAGATTCAGGCACCTCAGATTTTGAAGGTCAGCCCATCCTTTGTTCTTCAATTCTGTTAAAGATAGTACACACATTGTTACCTATATCTGACCTAGATGTCAGTATCATTCTACCTGGGTTTGTTGTGGGGTTTTTTTGTTGTTTTGTTTTGTTTTTGTTTTTTTTCCATTCTGTCAGCCCAAATGGCATAATTATGCAGAACTGGAAGAATTCAAGTAGCAGTAGTTATTCATAAACTGGGCTGTAACCCCAAAGATTGTTTTAGGGTGGTCCTAGAAACAGAGGAAGTGATGTCTGGCATTTGCACAAAGGTCTATTTTTATCCAGACTCTGATCTTTTACTTTTGTACATGACTGTTCTGCTGGATCTACGTAATTCTCTAAACATAATATTTCATTTTGGACCTTTCTCATGGAAAAAGTAAGCATTATTTGGAAAATTTAAGCTATCCTTACTAGAAATGCCAATTAAGAATGTTATACTTTCTTTTGAGAATGGTAAAGTAATCTTCTGAAGGAGTTTTGGAGCAGCACCCAGGTGTGGGAACAGACCAAACAAAGCCCCAATATCTATTTCTTCACACCAAAACTTCCAGCTTGTTTTTTGTTGTTTGTTTTTGTTTTTTTTTCCAGCTTCCTGTATTTCCCTCTAACTTCAGAACACCGATGGCCCAGGATAATTGATAAAGGGATTGCTATTTCCCAGCTGCACAATATGGAAGAAGTTTAGGCCAGGAATTGATTGCACTTTGTTTTCAAACCAGAACAGTCAGAATCAAACAAGATTAGATATCACTGAGAAAGAAAGGACAAGACCTGACTGCAGTACATTTTGCAGTATCCATTTAACTTATTTATTCTCCCCATCCCAAATGAAATAGCAATTGTCCCAGTTCTTCAGGACAGCAACTTTGATTATCTTTTTATTTCCCAGCAAACAGTTACTGTATCATTGGTTTTCTAAGTGACCTGGGCAGCTTTTTAGACAAATATATACTGTGTCTTAAATGGAACTTTTTATTTGGGGTTGAAAATAAAAGACAAATCTATATGAACCACTTAAGTCCCATTATATTGACGGCAATAAAACATTGTACAAGGCTAAATTTTTCCTGATGCAAATAACCAACCACCTTCATTCGCTAACTTTGGAGAAATTTTCTTGAAATATTCTCATTAGTTTTTGTGAATCTCAAGATGATCATAAAATAAGAATTATGAATTATAATCCATAAAGGTGCTATGCCTTTTGTAGAGTAAAGAGATGTTTGCTTATACGCATGACTATGTGTTTTGCCTCCAGTTGAGTATAAAAATAAACATCTCATGGGAGAGCAAATGTATCATGCTAGTTTTTTTCTGGCTGCCTTAAAGAAACATAAGTCAATTTGCATTTTTAAATCTGCTGAGTGCAACTATGGATCATTAAGTTCTTCTGAATTCCACCTGGTGAAGCGTGTCGTGGAGTCCCCTGCAATATCGTATGGTGACACTTTCATTATCTGAATCTATTTTTGTAAGCAGACAAAACTATTCCTGTAATGTTATTGTCTCACTGTGCATTGTGTACATGGAAAATGGATTTGCAATGTTATTCTTGGGCCTTTATGGTTCACTAAGGGATGATGAATTCATGTGCATTCACTGTGGACCTTAGTGAGCTATATTATTGCTTTGATACTATTTAATGTATGAATATGTAAGAACAATAAGATAGCAATTTTTGTATTCTATTAACTGTCTGAGTATGCATTAGAGAATGGTAGTATGATACAACAAGTAGAAGAGCTTTTATGTTCACATATAAAAGTAAGTTACTATGATAAGAATTTAAATTAACTCCAATAATGACTGTATGTCAACTATCAGTAAATTATACAAGTAGCATGTCAAGGTTTGACTCAGGATTGGCAATTAAACCCGTGACAATAATGCTCTTGATCCCCTTCCCCCTCCCCCAGGTAGGAAAAGGAGAGAGATAATAGAGAGAGACTTTCTGGATTGAAAACTAAACTAGACAGCTTTAATTAAATACTAGTTTTAAGAAAATATGTACAATTGTATACAAGTATGTTCAGGAATGTGAAAACCCCTATCACCTCCCCCCACCCTCAGCAACTCCCACAGCATCTCCTGAGCTGGGAGCAGTTCCGAAATGTCCCATACGCTGCTGGAGAGAGTGACAGAGCAGACAGGAGCTAAGAGGAGCAGTATGAGAGTCAGGAATACATAACCATAGGGATCAACTGTGATGGATAGACAGAGTGGATGCTGGTCATGGATGGAATGGAAAGGAAGAAGAAAAAAAAAACAATGGGCTTGACTTCCATGATCCCTGACCTTACACCAAGTTTACACAGATATATGGAATGGAATACTTGGGCCAATTTTGCTTTCTGTCTAGTCCACTTCTCCCTGTGGGAGGGCTGCAGATACGACTCTTCTGCTCCTTTAGCATCTGAGGTCGCAGATTCAATAAGCACAGCAAAGTGTCCTTGACAACATTATATGCCTTTCAGTGTTGTTTTATTTTTAAAACTGTATTTGCAGATTCTGCTTTCATCATCTAATCTAAAACTTAGAGTATATAGATCAAAATATATATATGTTTATTCCTATTTCTTATTGATGTCACTAGGAAAACAAATAAAATTACTCCCATATTGCACATTTTCAATATATTTACACTGTAGATTAAGATTTACTTTTCTAGAAGTAAGCTTTTTATACTAGTGTTGTCTGTGATGTAGAGCTTAAAATCATACCTACCAGGTATCAATGTGGAGATACACCAAAGACAATCTTGAAAATCTTTCTTCCTCTTAAAATAAGCAAGCCTGGACCCAGAGGGATTGTTAAAATCAAAACTCAATAAATATTTGGTCTTTTTCTTTATTTTTTTCTCTTTCCCAGAAAGAAACATGTGCATCAATCTAAATATAATTCTACCTCTTATTTTTTCCAAAGTTTATTTTCAAAGGGTAGTTATATATCTAAATATACATTGAATCATAGTACTCAGGTGATATTTTCTGTTGCCATCACTGTGACTAATCCTGAAAACAAAACTGTTCAGCCTTTTTTGTGGGATTCACTTTTTTCCTTATGAAAGGTTTCAAAATGTAGTAATGTTTTCTGTGATTCCATTCTAAAAAAAAAAAAAAAATAGGTGGGAAAGGAGTGATTTTTACTTCAGTCCTTCAGACACAGTGAAAAAATATTTGCTGCTTAAAAAAACCCCAAAAAGCAGTGACAGAATCAAAGCCTCAGAACTAAGCCTCAAATACCAGTGTTTTTTAGTTAGCAAAACCAAGAGACAGTAACTTATACTTTTTAAGTAAGGACACATTCCCTGTTTCTCTTTCCTACAAATCAAAACTTTAAATCACTAATTATTTCCAAAAACAGTACTAAAATTTTAAATGGGATACCTTTAGATGCCTTGTAAAATTGGCCTGCTTTTTGTAGGAATATAATACCAACTCTTAAGGATATATAACTAAAAACAAGGTGTTTTTTTTTCTCATGTCCTTACTCAGTGTTGTACTAAAATTGTTTCCCTTTAATGGAGCTCTTCCAAAAACTTAAGTCTACCTTGCATTCTGTTTCCATGCTTTTGATCTTTGGAGTCTTCAGCTAGATTTTTGTGTGTGTTTTTTTTTGTTGTTTTTTTTTTTTAACATACTGATGACTGAGTTAATGACTATTTCTTTTTTGTCAAATGTACTGGAGTTTTGCATTTGTTACTAATTAGAAATCAAAGAATCTCATTAAAAGGGTGTTGTTATCTTTTTCTACAATGAGAAAGGGCTAAGATTTCTCATCTGAAAAGCTGTAGAACTGTCAGCACCTAATGGCTTTGTCAATATTATTAGGAGTAAATAATAAACATAGAAAGTGACTTGGCATTAACTTTTTCAAAGGATCTACAATTAGATTCACAACATGGATCAATAGATTTCCAAGACAGTGACTATTTATTGAGGGCACTAAAAGCTCTGGTGAGAGAACAGGAACATTTTCATGTTCAATTAGCCAATATCCCTTTCTGAAATGTGAGATTCATAAATGGTGACAGATACATAGCATAAAACATATATGATATATTTTGGTAAAGTGTGTTTTTTTATTTTCTCTTGCTTAGACAATGAAGAATATATGGTAAATCAACTATATTTTAAAAAGCTATTTATTTTTTTTTTCCTTTGTGATTTTAATCTGCGATCTTACCATGTCATTAAATTTACATTTCTAATTTCTCACAAAATTGCCTCCTCCTCTATATGATGTTATAATCTTTATTTTATTCAGATATATTCCCACATTAGTAGAAGATTCAGAAACTGAATGCATATTAATGCACATAGTAAAAATATTTGAAAATAGTAGAATAGTTCCTTTTTTTTCCCCATCTGCAGTCAATAACGTACCTTGGTAGCTTCAAGCAGCCTATCCTTCTGAAGGGACTAGGAACAGCTGTTCTGTTTTCAGAGATGAGTAACACATCATGAACTTTTGGCAAAAACTGGCTCAGAGCTTTGGTAGTGAAAATGCAGGTAACTTTTAAAATATTTTTCTTTCTATTGTCCTTGATCAAAGAATAGATGACCACAAAGTTGTCTCTTGATATATAGAAAAAAAAAACCAACACCCCAACATTAGTTTTCTTTATGTTGTTTTGAAGATTTAAAGTGTTATGTAATTGGTAAGAGAAATGTTGATGATGATACGGGGTTTGAAGGAATTCAATTGAAAAGAAAGATCAAAGACAAACTCTAGTGTTCCTTAGATAATACAGTATTAGTTTTGTTTTAAAAACCATACACACCCAGAATACATGATATATGAATCATGCACACATGTATCTGATTAAAATTATAGCAATTGCCTGTAAGCAAGACAAAACAATGCTGCTTTATTAGAAAAGTGTTTCAGTTGTTTGCAAGCTTTTATAAGTCTGCAAAAATTTAATTGTTTGAGAGGAATTGGAAGGCTGATTTTCTTCTTCAGGCTAGCTTTTTGGAAAGTTTCAGTAAATTGATCAAAAGGTTTCATCTAACTAGTTTAAGGAAATAATTTTAGTTTTCATCTGAAAGAAGACCAAGAATATTCAGTCCCATTTTAAAGAAATGAGCATAGCTTTTTGGCATGGACATGAAAATCAGTAAGCTCTCTTTTTTCAGAGTAAGGGGTGAATTTTGCTAATCTATGAAACTTGTACTTAAGTTGGTACCTCTGAAGACTTCAGTTTGTATCTGCCCAGTAGGGACATGTGCTCTGTATGCAGGTCCCATAAATACCCTGTGAAGAGATAAGCCTGATTATGCCCTATGTCTAAAAATGGGAACAAACTGAAATTTGCATAGCAAGTACTCTCCTCAGGATATTGTAGAAGTGGAATCAGGTATGGAAGTGGCCACAAGGATTTTATTTGTTCTTGTCCTTTACTTCAGTGATGTTTGGTTAAGAAAAGAGAGGACCTTAAATATCAGTGACAAAGAGGCTGAAAAGGTGCAGTCCCACACTGGTAGAGAAAAGGAGGTGCACATGAAGTCTGTTGATGTCTGCACATAGCAGATGGAGGCTGTGGAGATGAGCAAAATCCAGATATGTTGTAAAGACAAGTACATCACAGACAATGTTGAGCCATGACTCAGAGAAGGAGGAAGGACAAAGATGCACATATAAATAATGATGAAAGTGTTAATTGTGACATTGTTAAACAATTCCATGCATCATTAGCAGCTTTGCTGAGTTTACTTTCTGTGTTTTTTTTTATTTTACTATAGGGTACCCAGCTGCATTTTAATGAATGAAAAAATTCCAATTTTAGAGAAAATTTTCTAGTTAAATTTCAATATTTACTTTCATCCATACTGGTAGTTTTTGGCTCAGACATGTCTTCACTAGAAATAAAAGAGAACATCAATAAATTTGCACAAAATCTACTTGAAAAGACAACTTGATTCATTGTATTTGTGAATAAATCTTGACCAATTAAGAAAATTAGTCATATTTGCATTCATATCTTTTGAGAAGGTAACTATGCAATGACACAGGTGTACAACAAGCTGCATGCACAGGAAAATCTGAGCATGGGCACCACAGTACACATAAAAATAATATTGTGTATAGGATGATGGCATCCTGACAGAGTGAGGAAACAGAGGAATCAAAACACCCCACTGAACCCTTAATACAGGAATAAATAAGGATACTCAGGTCCAAACCACAAAACTATTTGGTCTTCATTAAAATGCAATTAAATTATTCAATCATAAAATATAGTGCACCCTTGTTTTCTGTAAAATGTTGCACATACAAAGACAATACAGACGAGATACTAAAATTGCAAATGTAATTTTTTGAAACATAAAATAATTTTCAGTTATTCATTATCTTGCTGAATTCACATTTTTCTTTTACTTTAGGCTCATTAAGAAGCTTTTTTTCTTGTTCATGTTTGAAGCAATGAGATTGCTTCAATTAAAAGGAATTAAATTCTTATACTGAAAAAAAAAAAAAAAGGGGGAAGGAAAATAGTCAGTCCTCTATGATCCTTTTTGTTTGTTTGTTTGTTTATATTAATGACTAATCATTTATAGAAAGGGAGATTTTTGCAGCTTTTTGTTATTGTTTGAGGTTGTACTGGTTATCTTGTGATGTTAAACCAGTGCCTTTAGCAAATATGAGTTTAGGGTTTTATAAAACATATATTCAGATTTCTGTGGATCTCATAGTTCATTCAGTACTGTTTCTTCCATGTATTTTCAAACTGTAAGGATTTCTTCAAGTCTTATTCTGAATGAAAAACAAAGGACCAATAATATTTGACTCAGATGGTAGACACAACTGATCAGAAAATGCAAATATTGATAATTTAATAATTTTGATGAATGCCTAATTCAACTAAAATTCAACTAAATGCTAAAAAATGCAATTTACTAAAAAAATAAAAATTAAAAAACTACATTGAAGCAGGAAAAATATTTCTAGATATCAGCATCTCAGTCCTTAAAAAAAAGACATCACAAAAAGAAAATATTAGTGTGATGGTGAGAAAAAGGGTTTGGTTTATTGATGGGAAAACTATTTGAAATTAATCGGAAGCAATTATATTTTAATTATTTCTTTTAGGTTGTCTTTTAGGAATTATCATGTTGCAAGGATTTATTAAGCTGTGGTTTATATATAAAAGCGGGCAAGTTTCCCAGGATTTAGAGGTTTACTGTGTCTACTTAGTGCGGCCTTACTTGATGGTTTACAATGGGATTAATGAAATGGAGAAATGTTTTCTGAAGGTACTCCCCTACCTATTCTCAAAGGGCTGTGAATCAGTTACAGAGCTTCAGTTAATATCTGTGCTGTAGAAAATTATGTTAAAAATTCCATAGTTAACTGTGCTTTTCTGTAGCTACAGATTCTCTGGGTAGAGGGGAATTTCTCTGTTTTCTGAAGATGCAAAGATGTTAATCTTCAGTAAATCTCTGACACAGGTTATATATAATAAATATTTTTTTTCTCTTATATCATGTTTTTTTAATAGTGTGGCAGAGCACTCATGCCTCCCTCTCCCCAGTCCACCTCCTCTTAGTGCTGGGGGCTGTTATATTATCTGTTAAGCTCTCTGGAGCTGGCAGAAGCAGCTATACCTTAACCCTTGATAGGCCATGTATTGTATTACCTTCTTGGGTTAGACTTGGTGTCCATGTGACAGATTTCCAGTCTTATCCCCTGCTGGCCTGCAGAATGGTCAGTAGACACAGGGGAATCTGGTTTTCATGGGCAATTTGAAGCTTGCTGGGGTGGGACCCTCTGTCAACAAAGAGGGTTTCCTGCTGAGCCAATGGGGTGTCTTGGCCCAGGTAGATGAACAAATGTATGACCACAGGTCAGACCTGACTTAGCCATAAAAGTGCAGTTCCCACTGGGAAGGTCTTAGGTTTTCTCTTGGAGCAGTGGGTCTGTGAGGGAGCCTACCCCTTAAGGTTGGGACACCACCTAAGAAGACCTCTTAAGATTGAGTGACCTGATCTTTGGTGATGATTCTTCTAGATATATCTTTGAATGAACCTTGCCCCTGTTGGGCAAGTGATTGCAGGTACCTTGCTTTTCCTTTGGCTGAGTGAATGAACATGCACATGTGGGATTATTATTGTCCAAGCAAAGACTAACAAACAAAAAAACTTATGAATTCTTAAGTAGTTGTGTTGTAGTGTATTCCTGACAGACATCTGAATCTGTTGTATAGCTTTCATTTATCAGAGTGCTAAATAGTGTTAATTGGAAAAAATATTCATTCCTATTAAAACCCTGTGTGTTTGTGGGTGTCTCCGTTACAGACTATTGCTTCAAAAAAAGATAATTAAAACCATAATGTCTTCAGTAAAATGTGATTGATGCTAGGAATCAACTCCTCAGCCAGGCTAGTTTCTAGTCGCCACTGTTGTGGTATCTGGGAGACTGGTAGCATTTACCTTCCTGCACTTTGGGGGTGAGAAGAGCACCTTCTTTCAGTCCTTCCAAGCTTTTCAATCTGTAACAAGAAAGCTTAGCAGGGATTAATTAAAAGTTCTAAGTCAGGTTTTTAAAGATGTAAAATGAAACCATAGGCATGCACTTCCGTTATCCATAGATGTGAATGAAGTAAGGGAAAAAAGTGTCTTCTAAAGCTCAGAAACTTTCAAGTTGGAGTTTAAAAAGCTTCATGAAGAGGAATATTTTTTTTTTTAATCTTACTCTGGTTACACTTTCTAATATGTTTTGTAGCAGTTATTCAGTGCTGCAGGTAGGAACTACTGAAATTTAAAAGTAGCAGAAATCCTCTAAAACTTAAAAAAATGAAACCTCCTCAAATGACGCTCCATCCAAACTGATGGTCCTACTAACAAAAAAAGATCTATCAGCTGTGCTGTTGCATCACACAAGTTATTCTCATTAGACCCTAATGCAGGAAGTTACTGGTTTTATTAACATGGTGATCATGAAATGTAACTCCAAGAAATGTCACAGCTTCGATCTTTGTCAAAGA
This sequence comes from Chaetura pelagica, assembly GCF_000747805.2. Classification (NCBI taxonomy): domain Eukaryota; kingdom Metazoa; phylum Chordata; class Aves; order Apodiformes; family Apodidae; genus Chaetura; species Chaetura pelagica. Next base: position 659,587 of record NW_009953786.1, on the reverse strand, counting down.
TTACATGATGGAGCAGCAATGGTGTGTCTTGCTAAGGGAACAGATTTGAAGAATACAAACTTTGTCTGACCAGAGGCACCATAAAAGAAGAAGAAGCGAATGTGAATGGACATAATATAAAAATATATTGTGGCATTTCTGTTTTTTCTTTTCATATTATTTAATCTAGGGCAGTGTTGTAACTCTCAAGAAATATAAAAGATAAGAAAAAGAACCTCTCTTAACAGGTGAGAGTTCAGGTTATAAATAGAAGTGAGTGATGTTAAGTAAAGTGCAAGGAAACATTGCCTAGAAAGACAGAACAGCTGCTAGAATTCCACCTGAAATTTTAATACTGGATAGCTTCCAGTTTCATAGGAGAATTCTGAATTTTTAAAATAATATTTCAAAGGAGTACAAGATCTTCAGGAACAGCCCAAGCCTGTTTAAAAGGCAATTTTCAACTCACTTAGCTATTACAAAATATGACATTAGTGACCTCAGTGTCATAAAGTCCCTAACTCCTGTACCAGGAAGTTGCCATGAAATATTCTGTCTTGGCATAGAATACTTAGAATCTCATTTCTTTAGAAGAAAATAACAGCTGCATCATAAAATTTGACTCTTATTCCAAAGGCAAGATGGGCATCTTACCTTCTCTGAGTAGATGATCAAGGAAGAAGCCTGAAGGACAAATAAGATACGAGACAGATCTGTGAAAGATACAGTGGAAGGACTCACACTGACTTTGTTGGTTTTGGCATTAGGCTTCATCAACATTTATGGACAAAAGGGATCACAGTGTGAAAATATGCCATTGTAAAGCCCCTTTTTCAACTAAGTTCAGACCAACAATCTGTTACTTGGCTTAAATGCCAGTCACATGTTCTTATAAATAAATGATAGAGAAAAGATAGAGATGTAAATTTTCTTTTCTTCTACAGTATTTTTTTAGGGAGAATTATTTTTATATGCTTAGTTTAACATTGCATTCTTCTTACAAAATACAACAATCCAGTAACTTAAATCATTGTAATATGGGCTACTCAGTGATTTTTAACATTGCATAAAAATTAACATCTTCACCATTGGTGATCTCTTCAGAAATTTATTTTATAATTCAATGTTTTAATTCTTTGTATTTAAGGGAGAAGCAAGAAACTCTCTCCATTTTATCATGACCAAATTAAGACTTGGATAAAACACTCATTACAGAAAATAGCACAAAATACAGAAAAATGTCTGTTAGTTGTACTTCACAGGAGCCATGAACATCTTTCAAGATATTTTATTGTATAACAAAATTGGTTAATACCTTTGAAAATCATGTGGTTTAACTGAAGTTTAAAAACAACAGTGATTTGCATCTAAATATACATGCACTGGTTAAGTTAGGCTTCTGTACCTGAAAAATAGAAGTAATGAAAGCTTCTCTAGAATAATGAATGAATGCTTCTTGCTTGTTTACTGCATGCAAAGCAGCAAATGTAATAGCCAAAGGCTGTAAAATTAAGACATAATCTTGCAGTACTTGTTAAATCACTGGGTATGAGGAAAAGCATATACTGAGAATAAATCCACTTCTGCTATCTCACGTGGCCATATCAATGCTAGTTCACACCTGTGGGATTCCTTTTATCTAAAAAACAATGTAGGTGAAACCATTGCCAATATATTTTTTCACAGTTGTTCAAGCTGGTGAAAGCTATTTTCTTTCCTGACCAGAAGCCATACCAGACACATAATACTAATGCGGTCCTACAATGCACCCTCAACCATTAAACATGTATTTCACATGTATTTAAATATTTTGCTCCTGCCTGCTATAAACTTAAATTCTGTATTCAAGGCTGTCCACTGTATTTGCAGTCCTGGCAGGTCACAGAGTAGGTGAGGAGACAATAGGGTGCAGTTTTAACATCTTCTGTCTATTCATAATTGATATATTAATGAGACTCCCATAAAACAGATATACATGTAGTCTACTTTTCCCTAGTCATAGTGGAAATCTGACGAATCATTACAATTGCAATCTTCATTTTAACAGCAAGCAAATTTTTCACCAACTTTCTGTTCAGCATTTGCGTCTTGCTGCCTCTTGCAAGTAAGTATGATGTATAATCTACTTTGTCCTTGATAAAATATTTTAAAAGTTCTGAAAAATGTGTTAGTGGTGTAGTCTTTCTTACATCAAAAAGATAAATTAATAGTCATCATAAGTTTCCAGCATCAGGTAAGAACAGCTTTCATGCTCTTTGTTTGAGATGACACATCAATAACATTTAATGTTTCTTTATTCATCCATTTCTGATTATCAGTCTGCAAGTTACACTCATTTGTACTATTTTTCTTGATATGCATTTCAGTGGTGTCATTGCTCTGGTATCTGAGGCCTGAAAGAAAGCTCTAGTGGGTACTTCCAGCTTTCTAAATGGGGCTACTGACATTGCATAGTGATAATAAAATTATATTGGGAAGTAGTTACTGTGCATACAGAACATACAATTTCACAATATTCCTACCTCACTGCATGTTTTCACCTAACAAAGCAGAGTGAAAGTGCTTTCTGTAAGCAGTATGTCTTTTATGCAACACTCTTCTTAACTATGGCCTGTTGTCCCTGATCTCTGATGAAGTGCAGTTTTAAGAAAATCTACCGGTTTGAGAAATGTTGCATCAATACCATCTGTGCTCTGAATTTAAGCTTATTAGCTTTGGAAGGTCTAAGTCATAGCAAAATGCATATACATTTGGAATACAGAAATTCATCTGATCTAATCAGATCAACAAAATATTTGACATATTAGCAGAAAGCTTCTGGAGTTATTTCACAGATCAAATCTAGGAATGTTAGATATACAGTAAGAAACCGTTATCTTGCCACACTAATCATTTAGACCACTCAGGCATGGAATTACTATTTGAATCAAAAGCTAATCTTCCTGAATTGATTTATTAATGACTCTGGGGCTGCGTCATCATTAGTTACGAATCTATAGGTGTTTTTCTCAAAAGCATATCTGACAAAGAAATATTGTGAGGATTTGGTGTTTGCCACTTCTTTTCACAAAGAACTCCATGAAAATAAAACAGGTGTAAGAGTATTTGAAACAGAAAAGAAGTCAATCTGCCATTCTTCAGGAGTAACTGACTGTGCAAGTTGTTCCAATTATTTCAGTGCACACTATGCAATACAGTTTATCACATACCTATACAATGAAATGCATTCCAGAGATAAATTCAGGTAGGCTTTAAGTACATTAGTTACCCACTAAGTATCCAAGCCTTGAGTGAATTCTGCCATCATCTTGGGCACCTAGTAGTGAGGGCTCAGCTGCTTTGATGCAGTTTGATACAGGGGTATTCAAGAAGCCCTGGCTTGGGCTGAGTCCCTCACATTCAGGAGTTATGCTCCTTGCCTAAACTAAATTGCATCCATGCCTGTGCTTACCATGTACCTCGTTGATCTCGACCAGGACGCTGCCCTGCAACCCTCTGGCTTAACTTCAGACCTATGGCATCACTGTGAATTTGCCTGGCAATCTCTGGCCAGTTACCTGACTGTGGCTACTGCTCTGCTCCACTCTTGTTTGGGTACTTTGATGCTGTGCCTTTGTGAGTGAGGCCACTGCCCTTTCTGGCTTATTGTCATCCTTGGCTCCTAGTTTGCCTTCCCTTAAGTAGCAGAAAGCTGTCAGTGCTCCCTCATCCTACCTCCTGTATTATATTCTAAAAATTTAAAACCCTAGACAGAGGAGACTCACACAATTGCATATTATATGCACATGCACAGTAATGAAACATATTTTCTCTTAAGAAGTATCCTTTGCCTCTTCCCAGATTACAGAAACCTAAAATATGTGACACAGAAGATTAAGATTTTGACTACTATAAGGGTGACATGTACGAATACATTTGAAATATGTAAATAATGAGAGAGAATTTAATAAATAATAAAGAAGGATTCAGTACGTAAATGGAGATCTTGCAGATGGAAGAAAGTTAAGCATAGAAGAGATTTTCAATGTCCACTGCAGAGGTAGGAGAAAAAAAAATCAGATTACATGAGTTCCAGATTACATGAGTGTCTATGGCTGTGTTCACTAAGCACTGCAGCCTTCATTCATGCTCATAATCTGTGCAATGCTTAATTATATGAGCAGAATAAAACATTTTCAGTGTTGGCAGAAATAGTTGAAATTCTAAAGAATAGTATGTGAGCAAAGAGCAGTAATGAATTTCAACTGACATGACTTCACTGCTGAAATACAGCCAGCTGGAGGTAAGAAAAATCATGAAGACAAGGATGAGACAGTGATTGATAGCCTTGTTTGAGAGATGGATGAGATCGGTCTGACAGTTTCTGGCACAAATTGTATTTCCTGCTGTTCAGGCAACTTAATTCCATTTATGTTCATTTATGCCAGCTGGGTGTATCTTATTCTTCTCTTCCTTATTCCATGTGCTGTAGTTTCACACTTTTTTTTTTTTTTTTTTCCAAAATGGCATCTCCACCTTTGGTAAAAAAGTAATTAAAAGACAAGTTATTCCTTAACCCTCTAGTTTTTTTTTTTTTTTTTTTTTTTTTCCAAAATGGCATCTCCACCTTTGGTAAAAATGTAATTAAAAGACAGTTATTCCCTTAATCCATCTAGCTGACATTTCTTTAGTTTCCCCTTTTGTGCGCTCAGGAAAAAAGGAAAGCTTTATGTGCTCTTTATTATCATTCTACCTGGAGATACGCAATTCAAACCACAGGCCAGTGTCAGTTTATTGACACTGACCTGTGAAATATTTCCTATCCTGTTATCTAGCTTTCAAAGTCTGGGTTCCCTGTGACTCTGAAGTTATATATCAGCTAGCAGTGGGACTGCTGCCCCCCATGTGCTATACAGTAATGCATCAAGTGTGCCATCATTAAGACAAATGATACCCTTTTGTGAACATTTGGGTCTGCATTTTTCAGTACAAAAAAGCATCTGTGCTTAAATTAGGATTTAGGATGTCACTTAAACACTGGAAATAAATTGATTATTTAGCACAATTTTGGCAACGGAATTAAGAGGATTTAGGCTAGGGTTTTTTCTAACATGGTATTTCTGTTGCAATACCGAAGCAGAAATAAAATGGCAGGAAATAAATATGAAAAATATTAGAGATAGGCAACTTTTGTGTGTGTTTGTTTTGTTTTGAGAATTCTGGTTTGAATAATAAAAATAGTACAACATGCTGGTAGATCTGCAAACTTTTAGCAAATCTGCTATGTCTTGCTAAATGTTAATAATCCTAAATTTGAGTTTTAGATATGAGTGCTGAAAGTATTTTACAGTGAAAATGGCAGGAAAAAAAACATTGATCTTCTCGTACATTTTTTAAACATGTACAATTTTACATACATGATTTTACACACTGAGTATGTGGACCTGTGTGTATATTTATGGAAGCATGAACTTATGTGAGTATTGAAGTTATTGCTATCAGATGGATAAATATACACCATAAAAATATCACCCAATATTAGGATTAGCACTGTCATATGAGGCATTAGGAATTCTGTTAACCAGAAGTTTGAAAGAGCAAATGAAATGTGTCTGAGTCAGGAAACAGACTAGAAAGTGCTTTACAGGTTACATTTCGAGGATATACTAAGTGTATGAAATATGAACAAGTATACTAAAGACATTTACAAATCCAAAGTTGTATCTTCACTTACTTGTGAGGGGCTGGTATTACAGCATCAGTGGCCGCAAAAACGGACAGGAGAGGTTTAGTTACACTTGTCACTGTCCATGGATATTTTGGAAGAGGAGGACATGGAAGCAGTGGAATGAGATGTGTGAATTCTTCCATTCTTTTTGTTTCTCTTTACTCCTTAGGCCAGCAGCACACCTTATTCAGCAGCCATTATTACCTCACATCATGGAAGAAGTAAGGGAGAAGTGGCATCAAGTGAATAGAAAATCTGATCCACAGGTGACTACATTTCATCAGGGCCTGCCCCTCTCTGTGGGTCTCTTCCTGTTTAAACATCATTGCTTTGTCTTACAGTTAGAGCAGGCTAGCAAGGCAAGGTTCTGCTAAAGGTTTGATAGAAATGTAAAAACTGAGCAAGTCCAAAGGTTAAAAATTCTCATCATAAAATGTTATAGGCTTATTGTAATAATACATGAGGGAGGTAATACAAAAATTTCTGCTCCTTTTTCAGAGAATAATAAATAACACATGATTCAATAGGCTATCCCTTTATTATGTTATGACTCTGTAAGACATATTAGTTTTCCAGCACATATTAAACTCAGTGTGTGATGTTCGTATTACGAATGTCTGTCTAAAACCCTCTGAGTTGCAAAGTTACAGTGCCAGCTTTGATGGCTGTCTCCAGATATTCTAAAATACGCTGTTTCTCACTTCAGTGCCCACTTTCCCCAATTTGCTTGAAATTTCCTAATATGTTACTTCACAGAATCACAGGATATTAGGGGTTGGAAGGGACCTCCAAACATCATTGAGTCCAACCCCTCTGCCAGAATAGGTTCTTTCCCCTGTGCTTGCTAGTTATTATCTTTTAACTGTAGGAATTAATTGAGATTCTTGTCAGAGTGGAAGCACTCAGTAAAGATTTCAGCAAGTGTGTATTTAAATATTACTAGTATAAAACTAGTGTCTATGCACTTAGTATTCAAAGATTTCTGATTGGTCCTGTCAGGTACATAATAGTAATAGTAACATTTGGAAAACTCTGCGTATCTGCTTGAGATTTGAAACTAGTTAGCTGAGAAGGCTAAGAATTAATGGTTGTTGGACTCCTTAGAGAAGATATCATCCCTGGTTTTGTGAGGTGGCTCAATCCATTGCTCTAAATTAACTTACATGAGGGGTGAGGTTTGGAATTTTATCTTTCAGAAATGATTGTGAAAATTAAAGTACTCCTCAGCTTCTCAGAAATAGTAGCAGAGAAAAAAAGGAACATAAGGCTAAAGTGAAAACCAAATCACAGGTGACTACATTTCATCAGGGCCTGCCCCTCTCTGTGGGTCTCTTCCTGTTTAAACATCATTGCTTTGTCTTACAGTTAGAGCAGGCTAGCAAGGCAAGGTTCTGCTAAAGGTTTGATAGAAATGTAAAAACTGAGCAAGTCCAAAGGTTAAAAATTCTCATCATAAAATGTTATAGGCTTATTGTAATAATACATGAGGGAGGTAATACAAAAATTTCTGCTCCTTTTTCAGAGAATAATAAATAACACATGATTCAATAGGCTATCCCTTTATTATGTTATGACTCTGTAAGACATATTAGTTTTCCAGCACATATTAAACTCAGTGTGTGATGTTCGTATTACGAATGTCTGTCTAAAACCCTCTGAGTTGCAAAGTTACAGTGCCAGCTTTGATGGCTGTCTCCAGATATTCTAAAATACGCTGTTTCTCACTTCAGTGCCCACTTTCCCCAATTTGCTTGAAATTTCCTAATATGTTACTTCACAGAATCACAGGATATTAGGGGTTGGAAGGGACCTCCAAACATCATTGAGTCCAACCCCTCTGCCAGAATAGGTTCTTTCCCCTGTGCTTGCTAGTTATTATCTTTTAACTGTAGGAATTAATTGAGATTCTTGTCAGAGTGGAAGCACTCAGTAAAGATTTCAGCAAGTGTGTATTTAAATATTACTAGTATAAAACTAGTGTCTATGCACTTAGTATTCAAAGATTTCTGATTGGTCCTGTCAGGTACATAATAGTAATAGTAACATTTGGAAAACTCTGCGTATCTGCTTGAGATTTGAAACTAGTTAGCTGAGAAGGCTAAGAATTAATGGTTGTTGGACTCCTTAGAGAAGATATCATCCCTGGTTTTGTGAGGTGGCTCAATCCATTGCTCTAAATTAACTTACATGAGGGGTGAGGTTTGGAATTTTATCTTTCAGAAATGATTGTGAAAATTAAAGTACTCCTCAGCTTCTCAGAAATAGTAGCAGAGAAAAAAAGGAACATAAGGCTAAAGTGAAAACCAAATTAAATAGTTCCAAAAAGTGAGCACAAGACAGCATGAAACACATGGTACTGTGAATATGAAAATGTGGCAACATTAATTTTTTAAGTGTTTATATGGCTTTCTTTATATCAGTTTTATGATAGCAGATATGTATATATACTTAATAGAACTTGTTGGATTTGTCTCCCATCCTGACTTCTTTCTGAGTATGAAAATGTCCCTAGCAGCAAGTGAAGTATTCACTGATACAGGATGCATTTGAATTCTGACATGCCCAAGTGAAAGAAAGATTTGTCTGGTTATGGTGCTTTGTTTTGCCCCCCAGGTTAGTCTTGGCCAATTACTGATAACTTCTTATGACCAGAAACAAAAATATCTACAGATATTATTATATTATCTACAGACACATTATTATATTATTATTACATTACATTATTATATTATCTACAGACCAATACTTTAAAAGAAAGAAAAAAAATCCAGGTGAGTGTAAGCTTATAAATATAATCACAGCATTACACAAGGTAGTAGAATACATTCTGATGGAATGAATAAAGAACAGAAAGTAAAGGGAAAATAGGACAGAATACAATATAGATATTCCACAACTGAAACCTTTTAGATTACTCTGATTTCACTAAGAGAAATAAAAAAAAAAAAATTTAAGGTGGAAAAGGTGGTGTTCAATATGAGGTTTATAAATAATGATTTGGAAGAAAACAATGCAAAGAAAGAGAAATACCAACTGAAGGACATTATTGGTAAAATTCTTTACAGATAATTCTAGAGATTGATGTAACACTTTCACTAAGAACCTAATTGTAAAATGTAGTATTGCAGTAATTGAAGGTATTGATGGTTGCAAGTAGAATGATCTGTTACAGAGGAGGATCAAAAAGGTGAACCATTTTATCCTCTTACTTGGGATAAGTACTTGAATACTGGAAATGTGCAATGCAACTGTCCCATAGACCCTTAGGATTTTTTTTCTCTGTTCGTATTTTATTTCTTGGTTGTTTGGGAAAAGAAAAAAAAAAAAAAAGATTTCTGAGATGATAAAAACACGGAAAAGGGGTTTTTGTTTTGTTTTGTTTTGGTTTATTTACTGCTGTTTTTTTTAATTTTAACTTTTACTCATGATAAACCTAAGAAAAAAAATGTAAATCCTGGACTGATGACAGTCTTCTTTTTCAAACCACTGGTTTGAAATGCTATTAATTAGATGGAATTTTACAGAATTTTATTGGGATCAATGTTTTGATGCCTTTGTTCACAATTTTCAGTTTTACTAGAATAAAACCAAGCATCAGCTCACAGGGAAAACAGATCAAGGAATGGGTGACAGATGAATTTTTATGTTCTACGCTATTAGTCATAGGACAGAACTGATATTGTGAATCATTACTAGCACCACTGATTATGACTTCATGGAATGAGGAAATAAGGAAGGATTTTCTGATGGCCCAATCTATTTTGAAATGCCTAAAATCTGGGATAGCAAGTAGGACAGATTGTGAGCTGCCTCATCTACTAGATTTCAGCTGAGAATCTGGACTGTGTGATTTGCTATGCCAGCTTCATATTAAGCCCCTCCAAAATGACTAGGTTCATTGAATTCAGGCCGTATGTTTACAAATATAAAGATGTTCACTTGCATAAATTGTTTTGTAGATCCAGGATTTAAAGTAACAATAATAAGACACTAATAGAATGGTTGTATCTGTTTAGCTCTATTTTATAAGATGTATGGATATATTGAAAGAATGAAACATTGCCAGCATTTCCATGAAGCCTTTCTTCTGACATGTGGGTAAGGTAACAGACATGGTATGCATATGAGCAGACTTGTCAAAGAGCTCCTTTCCTACTTCTAGCTAAGCAATAATTTTGGAAACATATTCCATGCTTGTAATAAAACAAAAACATCTTTCTGGCAAACTTCATTTTTTTACTGGTCATTGTACTACAAACTTCTTTTTTTTTTTTTTTTTTTTTTTTTTTTTTTTTTTTTTTTTTTTTTTTTTTTTTTTTTTTTTTTTTTTTTTTTTTTTTTTTTTTTTTTTTTTTTTTTTTTTTTTTTTTTTTTTTTCTGAAGTAATGAACAAGAACGATTTTGCAGATGTTTCTGTACAAAATATTGTCTACTAAGACAAATGCATAAAAGCAGAACTATATACTAGATATACAAAGAAAATTTGCTATAGTCACAGAAAGAAAGGCTGTAGGGTTTGTTCCATGTTCTACCAGCTGCCATGTTAAGAGAAATGTACTAGATAGTCTATGAAATATTGTCAGAAAGGAAAATATAATTGGGTACTAAAAAGTAAAGCAGATGTTATTATGTCTGGTGCATTTAACAGTCTTAAAGAACCATGAGTACTGCTTACAAGTACTCATACAACCAAAGGAAAATTGGGTAAAAGAAGTGCATGTTTCTTTTTTTTCTCAACTAATAAATTGCTACTGATGAACTTAAAGGGCATCACATGTTTATTAAAGGCTTTAAACTGGAAATGGTACAAGGAAGGGAAGACACTGCCTATTTTGAAGAAAAATGAAAGACAAAATGTAGGATTGCAGCACACATATAAGACTGGAAGATGGGGAAGTCAGCTGAATACCAGTGACAGAAAACGGGAGAAAAACAAAAGCTTATGATTGTGAGAAAAGTTTAGGTGTGTTGCCTGAAAAGAAGCTGGAGACATCATTACTACAGGACTGTGCACGCTCTGTGCATTGTCACCATAGCTCATGATAATTATAGGGAACTTGGAAGTTGATGGGCAGAGATATTTACAAATTTTTCCCCTTAATCCATATCTTTGTAATATGCTGAGAAGAAAAATAATTCAATATGAGTTTTACTTAAGCTGAACTCATCTTTGTATATGTGCAATGCTTCAAATCTGGTCAGGAACCAGAAAGCTTCATTTCATTTATCTCTCACCAGCAAATCTAATGCAAAGTGACTCTGGACAGTTAGCAAGAGGACATCTAGGGCTAAATGATGGGAAAGCCATATTATTCACTATGTAGTTATGTGTTACTATGAAGTTCTTTATGACTTGAGGGTATATAGGCTATTACAATGGTGTTCTTGCCTTGAATTTGTGATTCAGCAAGAAAAATGCATTTTATTTTATTTTTTATTCTACAGTTTGCATACTGTTTTTTACAGCCTGCAAAAAATAATAAAAAAAATAGTAGAAAATAGTAATACATTAACAAAGCTAATGAACACTAAATACCAAATGGGGTTAGTTAGCAATGGAACTGTTCTGGTCTATTTATACTTTTCTGTATCTTATATCTAACACATATAACAATACTTGATGAGTCCTAGCAATT
>NW_009953786.1:618175-648205 GCF_000747805.2 Chaetura pelagica | reverse complement strand
AACTAAATCTAGCCATATTATTTATGGGAATCGGAAGCTCCATCTATCCAAGTAATGTGCCTGGGACCATTCCCTAGCATAGAGAATAATTGGCAAAAACACTACACACCCATGCCATTAGCTGTCTCAGCATGGAAAACAGATGGCTAGATACAAAGTGTCTGGTAAGGAGAGTCACTCAGCCATGCTGACTCCAGAGGGGTGCCAGTCTGCAGCTCGTTGGGCTGCAGCACTCCCAGGCACAGTTGTAGCAGCTTCCCAATGCACACAGTCAAGTTACAGCACTGGGCTCTGTTTTATTACCTAATGCAAACAAGTGCAATGTTCCTCTCTCCACCAGCAACCTGTCTTCCAACTGTTGTTAAGGGGAACAGAGCAAATACTTTTTCTCACTATGTACCTAATGCAGTGACTTGCATAGGGATGTCAGTGATGGTAGCATTCCCTTGAATAAAAATCTGCCTCTCACCAAGTAGAATTTCCAGCAGAACCTGGCAGGTTTTTGTCAAGTAAACTGCATTATTGTGAGGCCTGATGTTTTTGTTTCTGCTGCAATACAGCTAATTCTCTTCTAGGTAGCTAGAATAGCATTGTGTATGGGCTTCATCATGGGATTTGGTATGAGAAGAATGTTGATAACACACTGATGTTTTAGTTGTTACTCAGAAATCAAGGACACCTAAACTTCCTCTGCTTTACTAGTGTGCAGATGCAAAAAAGAACCTGGGAGAGAGCATAGCCAGAGCAACAGATCAATATTGGCCAACAGAATATTCCATATAATGCAATATGATGGAAGTAGAGTTAGGTTAATGGTTGGACTCAGTGATCTTATAGGTCTTTTCTCACCAAACCAATTCTATGTCATGTACAGGATATAGATGAGGGTTGGGCAGGAAGTGCTCACTCTTCCTCCATTGCAATTTAAGGATTTTCTCTCCTCTGGGATCTCTAGCCAGAGATGAGCTGGACCTTGGTTGGTGGGTGGTAAGCAGCTGCACTGTGCATCACTTGTTTGTATATTCAATCTTTGTTACGATTACCATTAATGCTATTATATTTTGAATTTATTTTTTTTTTTTTTTTAATCTCAACCCACGAGACACTTCACCTTTTCAGTTCTCTCCCCCACATCCTGGGAGTGGCTGTGTAATAGTTAGTGGTCCACTGGTTAAAACCACAACAGCCTTATAAAACTTGTAGTACTAATACTAAAATGACTAAACCCTTCTGTAGGACATGATCTTTCAAAGCACTTAACCAATGACATTAAAAGCCAGGAAAAAGAATATTCTTTTAATTTAAACAAGTGCCTTTTTGGATCAGGGCCTAGAATGCCTTTACATAGAGGGACAGAGTGAAGCTTTCAGTGGGATTTACAATTTAAACTTTAATTTGCAGGAGGCAATCACAGCTTTAGCAAGCCTATAGTGTGTATTTTCCTACTAAAGTATAAATTATGCAGTGTAATAAAGAGGCTTATTTCTGTTAGATCTAAAGTAACTAAATAAATAACTTACTTTTTTAATTTTTTTTTTTTTTTTTTTCAGTTCTGAGCTTTCAGGTAGCATAAATTGTCCAATTATAGAAACTTCTTTTTACCCTCTTTGAGGTTATTGGTAAAATATTCTTTCAAGATTTGAAAGAGAAAAAATACAAGGTTTTATTTTCTCAGCAGTGATGCCTTATTAATTTTTTTCTCGGTACAATAATTGTAAAAAGACAATTCTGTTTCATCTTTAATACAACATAGACAAGTAGAAAGCGAATATTTTCTCTTAGCAAAGACATTAATAATTAAATTACTGTCTTCTTGCAAGTATCAATTTGCTGTTTAGTAATATGCTAACACCTTATTTCAGGCTTCTATGATGTACCATACCAGAAAGGAGCAAATATAATTGTAATTTGAATTTCTGCTGCAAGTCATCATGTTATACTACATGAAATGCAGGTGAAAAGCTTCATGTAGGCATATGACATGGCACTAATAATAACAGCATCTACCCAAATCTATTTGCTTTGAAAAATTCATTAATTCATACCTAAATACCTACATTCATACCTAATACCTAAAAGAATGATCTCTGTTTCAGTCTATGAAGAATCTCTTCCCATCCTGCCTTCTTCCAAAATCTTCCCAAATGATATTGTGCCTCTGCTGCAAGATGTAAAAAGATCTGGGGGGGTGAAGATGACATGTAAAGACACCATAGTCCTTTTCTCCAAAGCCCTCTGTTTTTAAGTTGGGCAAAGAGGCTGTGGTGGGCCTTTTGAGATAAAGTTACATAACACCTCAAGGTCTCCAGTACATACAGTGTCGCCATCTGCAACCTATTATATCTCCTTTTTGGAGTGTATTTAGCTTGTCAGGACCTGCTGAGAGGTCCGCACGTGGTGCTCGCCTCTTACAGAGGAGCAATGGCTTCGGCACTGATTTTTCGAGTGAGTAACTTGCTCAGTACTTACTAATATTTCCAATAACAGCAGCCAATCCCCAATTAGAATTTACGAATGCATGGTTTATTGTGGGGAAAACAAAACAATTTGGGGCAGGAGGTTCAGAAAGGGTAATTAAAGCACATACAAGCTGTGAAATATCTTTTAAGCATCAAATAACAAGAACTTATGTCTTAATACTTATATATGGGTACACCTTGTGTACACACCTTATTTACTTATTTATGAGGGAAGGAGGAGGAGGGATATGCCCGACACTTGTCCCGTATAGGGTCGCGGTTTGAGTGCAAGTAAGAAAGGATTATGCCTTCCCCTGCAACCCGGTTAGGACCAGGGGTGGCAGGAATTAAGTCTCACCATGCATATTCAGCAGCAGATGGGTTCCTGAGGGTGGTAGCTGCAGGCAATGCAGACAGGCTGGCAGGAAAAGCTGCGGCGAGAAGGGATGGGACGAGCTGGGTCAAGCCAGGTCTGGCTGGCCTTCGGCTTCGGCAGCGGCCATGGCAGCAGGAGCGGCAGCTCTGCAGAAACGCGCCGAGAAGCGAGCGGCAAAAACGCTCTGAGAAGCGAGGAGCGGCACCTTCAGTGTCTGCAGAACAGCGCGCCGAAAACGAGGAGCATGAGAGAGGGAAAAGCGCGCAGCACTGTCTCTTTATAGGTTTTCTTCTCTCCCGATTGGCCGGTTTTGTATTTCCGGGCTTTTCAGCCAATCAGACGGGACCTTGTCCCGCCCTTGCAGCCGTTCTTCCGGCCACATCTCCTCTCCCGGAGCAGCTGCCCCGTCGGGGCATCAGGGAAGGCAGCAAGGAGAGGGTTCAGTGCCACATGGAGCAGCCATCTTTAAGTCACTTATGACTGCTGACCTAAAGGGCATTTCATGTTTGTGTGAGGAAATACCTGGTCCTCCATAAACAGGTTTGCCATTAGGGTCTACCAGTCGCCTGTTCTGAATGTTGACGGTATGGGCAGGGGGGGGTCAGTGGGATGTTAAAGAAGCATGTCAATGGAACCAACTCAGGTCCTTTAAATTCTCTTCACAGTTTCAGGTCACGGCTGACAGAAGGTATCTATTAATAGAATCTGAAAGATATTCATTGGCAACTCTTCTCTAAGCCAGAAGCATCAGCTAGGACATTCATAATCTCCAGAGCCCAGGATGAGTCTGTGAGGCTAAGAAAGACATGATCTGAATGGAGAAAAGAAGCTATTGCCTTCTGTGACAAGAAAAAAATATTTACACTATTGTGCACAAGAGGAGAAACATCATGTATAAGAAATACTGAGAAACTTTCTGAATAGAAAAATGTTCTTCATATTGGGTCATAAAAAGTAAAGAAACTACCACTTTTATTATTGTTTCAAATGAGTCTTTACGAATCTCTTAAAGATTGTTTACTTCATAACTATTTTAGCAATCATATATTATTCTTGTTTTTTCTTGTTAGTTATCAGGCGCATCAAGTTATTTTTTGTTTCATGTCTCTTTTTTACTTTTCTGAGCCCAAGCCATCAGATAGTAAAAAACTGCATCAGAGGCAAGGTCTTTTGCTCGACTTCAGTTAGGCTTCACTGCCAAAAGCTACACTTTTTTTCTCCGACACTTGAAGTGTTGAAATGAAATAAGCTGAAGTTTCTCTGAAACATCTCTTAGAAAGAATTTGCTGTTTATAATGGAAAATGAGTTTCTGCATGTCCTCTACAGTGCATATCAGACCTTCTCAAATAATTATTTTAGCAGGAGAAATTTAGCTGCTTAATGGAATGACATTTTGATATCTTCTACATTATAATTCTGCAAGAAGAGCATAAAATTGGTTTTAGACATCATGCTAGCACTTTAACAAAATGTGGATGTAAAATAAAGGCCAGTTTATTTTTAACCCTATTCCTTCTTGACAAGAAAACAGCACAGATGGTAACCTTTATGATCAGGAGTGTCACATTAAATTCTTAAAAAAGGAAGGGGTATACAGACATCATCCTCCTTACAAAACCAAAGATAATATAACACTTTCTTTCTTATGACATACTAGGCAGTTGTTCTGGATTACAACAAAAACTGTTAGGACCAGAGAAGGTAGAACTTGCAGGACTCCTGTTTGTCTACTTGTAGAGAACTTCCTACTACATATAGTAGTACAATAATTATAATTACTACAATAATTTCCATCGTTGTCTGTTCTGTGTAATCTACATTACTACCCTTAAATATTTACATAATATTTATTAGCTTTACACTGCAGCAAAAACAGATTGGCCAACTTCAACCCAATTCTCATTTTGTGCTGCATTGCTAATAAATTTGGCTCCAGACTTTGGATAAAATGAGCCACAGAGTCCCATAGAGGCTTAGAGACCATTCTTACAGAAATATATATTCTATTTTATTATATTTTTTTCTGAAGTTCTACTAAAAAAAAAAAAAAAAAGCAGATCAGCACAGATCTCTTGTCACAATATTTATTTACAATTCTAGTTTCACGCAGCTTGTTTCTTCTTTTATTATTAGTATGCCAGAATCTTTTTGTTTTATCTTTTTAAGTAAGTTTACAGACAAAGCAAAACACTGACTGCAGTTGCTGAAGTTGCTGCAGTATGTGTTTCCAAGCTGCTAGCTCTGAACTGTTCCAATATCTTCTACATGATTTCAAGTTCTTTAATAGCACATATATTAAGTATTTTGAGCTAAGCTGTTATAGAAAAAGCAAAAAAAGCAAACAACAACAACAAAAAAAACCACCACAAAACAACCATAAAAAAAAAAAAGCAAACAAAAATAACCCCAAACCTTGGCATTTTCTCTAAATAATGTAGCTATTGTGTAAGAAAATGGGGCAGTTCTGGAGGGTGGGGAAGTAGAGAAGAGTAGCACACTTAAACATAACCTGAAACTGTTTAGATTAAATTGCTTAGAACAGAATAAAAGTGAATACACAACAGATAGATTAACAGGTGCACAACTTGGTCTAGGCTTAAAAATGTTAATTATATTAAAATAATCCTGTGTCAGTAAACCATTTCCTGGCTTTAACAGTATCCGTATAGTAAAAACAGATTTCAGAAAGCATAGCCTTATTAGCACATGTAGACAGATGGCCCTTCTATTTGCCATAATTTCTTCCACTAATTCCCCAAACAGCCTGAGGAAATTGCATTTACCGAGATCTCCTCAGATAGCTTTAGCAAGCAGGGCACTACCCATCAGTATCGGAATTGCAGTCCTCTCTTTCATTTCATATTTTGAGCACATCCAGTAATCTGACCTGTCGCAGGCACCAGCCAAGTGGAAATGACAGTGAATGACAATAACAGGCCAAATAAGATGGCTGCCAGGAGTGCAGAGAGATTCAGGGACCTCAGTCAGCCGAACTACAAATCCATTAATTGATTTAATTTTGTGTATCCAAGTGTGGGGCAATGTTTACAGCAAGATAGAGAAATATATGCAGAAAAAAATAAAAAGCATGTATAGGAATAAACAGTTTGAAAAATAGAAGTATTCTGAGGAGAAGTTAATCTTACATGCTTGATTATTCCCTTTTTTGGAAGATGATACAAACTTTACATGCACATGGAACGAACTGTTCTGTAATACAACCTTGTATTTTAGAAAATTTTTCACAAATGAAGTTGATTTTGCCTGGTATGCAGAAAGGTAGAAAGCTACCATGTTCCATGAAAATAGGCTAGTCAATTCAATTTTTATTTGAAGTAATTTTCCTACCACCTTCACATTCTGGCTGGCACTGCAGTGGTTCAAATGCAGAAAGAATGCATTTTTACTTGACTTAAAGATACAATTTCATCAGTGTATATTTATTTGTTCCAGACTCAGACTTAAAATTCAAATGAAACTTCAAAAGCAAAACTGGTGTAAAAAAATAGGCCACAATGTCATGCATATCCTTGTAGATACTGTAAAACTTTATTTTTCGTTTCATTCTGTTTTTCAAAGGCAAGTTTGCCTCATTCTGTACTACTTGTTTCAAATACAGTTAAATCAAATCTAGTTAAAAAAATGCTAAATCCTAGGATTTGCCTTCACTGTTTTTTCTGAACATCTCATAAGGAGGTGAGGTAAACATCTATTGTATCCCTGTTTGCTGTGTCTATGGCATGGTTTTGATATGTGATGAACTTGGGCATTATTTCATGCCAAAATAAGGTGTTAAAATATCAACCGTGGTTAGGCACTATTCATTCAACCACATAAACTACTTGTAGGAGGAAAAACGTGCTTATAAAACATGCAGAAGTATAAAAATTGTTATAATTTGTGTGTGTGTGTAATATAGTCTGCTTAGGAAACAAGGTATTTTTCTGTAAGGATGTGCCAGTCAGATGTGCTTAATTGAAAAGAAAGTCAAGCTTGGTTCTCTGGCACTGTTTTATAATTCTTCCCACTCTAATAAAGCCCAGGTCAAATACATCTGTATAATGAAGATGCAATGCAACTGATAGGACAGTGTACAGCACTCCAAATAACAGTGTGTTTTACGGTTAGACAGACCCATTAGATGAAGGTTGAACACAATCTCTGTAAAGCTACGCAACTGTGTGATCACACTGTGCAACATGCACTTTTTCGAATAAGCAGCACCTTCCAGTGTAAACTCATGTCTGTGTTACATTGAATTTGTTCTTCTGAATTATAAAGGTAGATAATTTTGTCCAAGAATCCCTGCCTTTAGCCAAGAAACTCTCAAGGAATTAATTTATTATTTCTAGTATTTGTTTTCTTTTAAACTATTTCATTCTGTGAGAGGGTTTTTATTCTTAGCAAGTAGCTTACAAATCCCAATCCCTGTAGGAAAAATATAATTTTGTTTTAAATTGATCAAAGTCCCAACTGTCAGCAAAAGGTGTTTCAGTCAGACTTTCTTACCTTTTGAAAGAAATTGCATGTCACTGTGATATGTCAAATGGCATTCCATGCTGCATTTTCATAATATGCCACAAAGTCGAAGAATACATTCTTAATGTTTTGAATGCAGGCCAGAAACAGACTTCTGGGTAGATTGAACTGGGTTCAAGAATGTGCTGCATGAATATTGGTGTATGTTCATTTAGAAGCTTGAGGTGAGCACCAGAATATGCTTGGAGGGGTAAAAATGCAAGATCAACTACATGGTTTCTTGTAATTGATGAACATTTATTCAAACTTTGTACACAGCCATGGGCAGACATGTTTGTTGTGAGGCTTCTCCTCAACTGTCTGTTGCAAGGCCAGTCATACGCAAAGGCAAGAGAAGCTTGAACAATTCTTACAGCACGGTGGGTGTATCAGACAGTTCTGAACCTTGAAATGGAACATGGACATGGACATGGACATGGCAGACAGGAATCACAGAATCACAGAATCCTAGGGCTTGGAAGGGACCTCAAAAGATCATCTAGTCCAACACCCCTGCCAGGCAGGGTCACCTAGAGTAAATCACACAGGAACTTGTCCAGTCGGGTTTTGAATGTCTCCAGCGAAGGAAGTGTGCTGGGTTTTTGCTCAATCCTTGGCATGACCTCTTCTGCAAATGCAAGCAAAGAACAAGTGTGTTTAAAGGGATTTTTTTTTTCCTCCGTATGTTATAACTGTCCAATATAGCTGAATATACTGCCTCATATATCTTTCTGATTTATCTGAGTATATGCAGCTACACACACTCATATATTTATTTATTATCTCCTTACTGAAATATCCTTACTTTGCACTAGTCTAAAGGAAAGCTTTGTGTATTGCAAAAAAAAACCCAAACAGATAAAATGAAAATTTGGTGCTAATTTCCCAAAGAAAATGTTGAAATCTTAATTATGTAGGCTAATGCCAGCAGACCATTAAAACTGCTCAGTCTTATAGCAAAAGAACTGCAATTACTCCTGTTCTGCTTCCCTCTAGAATGTTGTAAATATTGCCCTATTTCAGAAAGCCATGTGGAGTATATCATTAGATGCAGAAATACTTTGGGTCATGGAGTTT
This sequence comes from Chaetura pelagica, assembly GCF_000747805.2. NCBI lineage: Eukaryota > Metazoa > Chordata > Aves > Apodiformes > Apodidae > Chaetura > Chaetura pelagica. The sequence goes on along the minus strand of NW_009953786.1, from coordinate 639,774 downwards.
TCTTTTTCAAGATCAGATTTTCCTGTGCATATTTGTCTTTGTGTTTTCCTTCTTGTGGAACTATAAATTAAGCCCTCAGAATGACCATTTACACTTTTATGAATACTAATCAAGATAAACATGCAAAATTATAATTAATTCCGACCTAATTAGCACTAATTAGCTGTGTCTGTCAAAAATATCCTCATCCATTTAGAGTGTATTACTTGTCAGTCAAATACATTTAAAATATTTTTTTATAGCATTTCTGGCTTCAATTAGCATAACATCAGAATCTTTCTTCAATTTTTTGCATGTTATTCTAAGATATGTGAGGAAGAGACTATATGCATATTTATGGAATAATATTTCAAACTATGCTACTTATATTGCGGCTTGAATCAAGAAAAGTTCATTATCCTCACATAGCCAAATCATAAAGAGGTTGAACTAGAAATAAGACAGCCAATGAGGAAAACAGAGGAAAACTACTTTATTCAAGCCTAAACCAGAATTAGAAAATATTATTTCGTTTTCCATTTATAAAAAATATAACTTTTATGAAACTACTGATTCTGTGGCTCATGAATAAGTGCTTAATAATATCTTAAAATTAAGAGGTTTTGGAGATTTACATTTTAGGTCCAAGGTGGAGAATGGAGTTGTACCTGGGATAGGTTTCAAAGGATATTTTCCCAGCCTGTGAAGGTTATCAATATAAGGCTGAGAATCTGACCCTTTCCATGTTGTGGTTAGAGATGAAGCTTTATTAGAATTATGAATAAATAAAAAATACGAAATTAAAGACTAAGCATGTACATTTGTTTTAGTTTATACTGGCTCTTGTATGCCCATAGAGTTAGATGCTGTTAGTTAATATTCTGACTACCCATCTGGAAATGAAACAAATCTTCAACAAGTAAGTACTACCAACTTTTTCAAAGACAGGAATTCTAAGAAAATCAATCCTTTACCAAGGAGCAGTAGCACAACTAGAGTGCAGGAAGCCACAGAAACTTTGTTTCTAATGTGGACTGACTCAGTGAGAGTCGCCTACCATTCACTTCCATCACTGTTAGTAAAAAAGTGCTGTGAAGGAAGAAAAGAGATTAGGATGCGATTCATGGGTCTAGAACCCATGCTCCAAAAGGGACAGAAAAGGAATAGATTGAAGATGGGTCAAATTTAAGGTAACAACATTGCTGGTTTATGGACTTGACAACAAATTTTGTAGGGAACTACACTGCTAAGAAGAATTAAGGAGAGAGCTCGTAAAATCAAAACAAGAAATAAATCCCGAGAGGCATCTCAAGTCTCTTGCCGTATTAGGCTTTTTGAAGGTGAACCTGTGGCCATCTTTGTCAGTAGGCATATATTTTATTTGAATGCATTTTTTCTGGATGTTTCCTGTCTCACATTTTTTGAAGATTTTGTTATGAATTTGCTATAAGAAACATGTCCATGAAAATGTGAAATCAGATCTTGAAGGCTGAACATGACCTTGGAATATAATTGGCAAAAGCTGTACAGATTCTGGGGGAAAGGTATTTTCAGAAGAAAAAGACATTTTTTTTTACTTTTGCATATTTTCTTTCCTGCATGTTCACAATAAAAGACTATCTGAAAACACATTCTTCTACTCCTTAATTATTTTTCCAAGCTTTTTATGAAAGCTTTGTTTAAATATTAAGACAAATTAAAAGAAGAGACTCCAAAAAAAAAAAAAAAACCCAAACCAAACAACTAATTAAAAAAATGTTTCTCGTAGCATACAGTCCTCCAGAAAAAAACCAAAAAAAACACAAAAAAAAACCCCAACAAAACCAACCACACAACAAAAAACAACCTGTGACAACCAGCTTATTTTGTTCAACCATACCCATGAATTTATTTGAAAAGCAGTAATAATTCCTTTGAAAATAGGCAATTACAAGGATGTGAACAAGAAATCAGGATACATGCAGATTCTCATGTGTCAGGGGTTTTGTACATTTCTTCTGTACAAAATATCCGTTTTTCTGAGCTTGCAAATGAAAATGTCTTACTGCTTTAACTTACATTTACTTAGCATGCAGTGCTGCATTAACTGTTGTTTTTCTCCCTTTCCTATATTCTTCTATTGATAAAAAGGTTAAAATGAAACACATGCTCACAGCATTCTGTGAAGTATAAGAGGTTCATCTTAAGCTACCTGTGTCCTCAGCCAACACAGACAGTAGCATTAATTGAAACTGCTTTCCAGAACACACATCTTCAGTACAGATCTTACTGAGATCATTTAAGTATGCAGCCAAACAACAACTTCCCTAACTCTTCCTTCTCTCGAACAAGATATGGACTCAAGAGGGAACCAAAGCATTTTTGGCTCCCTTTTGCTTCTGAACCCTTTGTCTCTGAAACCAAAGTACCTAATGTGAAAAAGAATAAAGAGCTTGTGATTATTGATACACTATAGAACCTGCTATTAGGATGCCTTTTCATGGTTGTGATTCCCATTTTCTCTATTACATATTCTAACAGGTTCAATGTACAAAACATTTTGGTGAAGCGTATGGTAAACTGCCAAGGAAATCTGTAACTTCCTTTGAACTCTTTCTAAAGCTAAATGTTTATGCTTAATTGTAAACTGCTACCCCCTTTCTTTCTTTTTGAAATTATCCAACTATTCTAATTAGGCTTCCCCAAAGGTCAGAGAAGATTAACAATCTGGGCACTGTCTGACTTTTTGAAGTGCTTGGAAGTCTACTGTTAGTGCTATTTGAGGAAAAAAGAGAAATCCAGCTAGCTACCCTGGTTAGCATAGAATAATTAATATAATAGCTATGTAGTGATGACAGATCCAGGTTAAGTGCATACTAATTAAGGGCTATAGTAAAGCAAAAGACTGTTTAAATTTGAAATAATGGCTCGTGGCCACAGTAACTCACAGAAATGTGCTGTATCCTCTTAGCAAGATCCCAAATGGGAATGAAATCCTTTTGAGACACGTACATCTGATGTATTCTGAGAAGTTAAAAGCTTTGAGAAAGCTATCTGCAGTCAGACAGTGACAATCATTAATGAAGAAGAGTTTGATATGAGCTGAAGTTCTGAAAATCTGAATTGAAAGAGTGGCTGGCAGAGCTGGAAGTCAATCAAAAGATAATGAGTGGACAGTGCAGAGTATGAGGAACTATTCAGCATGAAGAATCAGGTATTTAGTCAGGGGCAAACAGTGAAGGATCCAGAAGGGAAGTCCCTCATTTAGCTATTCCTGGATGCTTAAAAAGGAAATTAAGGAGCTTATCATTTGAAGAATGACTGTCTGAAAACAGTGCTGGCTGAGTAAGAACTCTATTAGAACTTTATGGTATTCAGAAAACTAGTCTGGGTCTTTACCTGAGGGGGTTTTTAGTGTGCTGTGAGAAAGTGAAAGGGATAACAGGCTATTTCTATAGAGGAAGTACATCTGATGTATTAAATAATCAAAAGATAAACTGAACACTCTGAAGAACTCCTCATTATATTTGGGGAAATACTAAAGATGTCCAGAAAGACAACTTGCAGTCAGGCACAACTGGTTACACAGACTAACCATAGGTTGCCATCCTGAATTTCTCCTGTGTCTGATTGGTATTAGACTTCAGCCACATCCAAACCACAGCCACTCCTTTGATAGAATGGAGATAAGGAATAGTGGAACTGAGAGAAAAGAAGAAACTATTTGGTTTGTATCTAGTGGTTAGATTCAAGTACAGCTGAAATGCAAATGGTTCTGGGTTATATATGGTTTTACTTACAGAACAATGCAACAGATAAATGAAAAAAAAAATAAAAAATGACAAAAGCAGTGAAATGAAATGTTGAGCTAATTAAACAAAAACAACATTAAAAAAAACAACAACACAAACAACACAAAACAAACAAACAAACCAACAGCAACAAAAAACTTTTATTATGTTTAATCTGAAGAAGAGAAGGTTCAGGTGAGACATTATTGCTCCCTACAATTACCTGAAGGGAGGCTGTAGAGAGGCTGGTGTTTGTCTCTTCTCCCAAACAACCAGCGATAGGATGAGAGGAAATGGATTTAAGTTGTGCCAGGGGAGGTTTAGGTTGGATATTAGGAAAAATGTAGTTACTGAAAGAGTGGTGAGGCATTGGGACAGGCTTCCCAGCGAGGTGGTGGAGTTGCCATAGCACCTGGAGGTGTTCAAGAAGCACCTGGATGTGGTGCTTCAGGATATAGTTTAGTGGTTGTGGTAGTTAGATTACAGTTGGTCTTGGTGATCTTGAAGGTCTTTTCCAACCTTAATGATTCTATGATTCTATGATGTTACTTGCTTGTGTTCAGTTCTAGCCTACAGGTTCTGCTGACATGCCTTAAGGTCCAAATCTCTCCCCTAGAACCTGGTTTCCTTCGTACATGACTGCAACACCTAGAGCAGATCCTATCTATGTGGGGGTTCCTAATACTAAAAAAAAATTATTCAATTTGTATAATAGGTAGTTCTTTATATGCATTTTAGTGTTTCAGTATTTGATTTAATTAAGAAAGTAATAACTAACACAATTTAAAATTACTCTGTACTACACTGTGATAGGTAAAATAGTACACGTATCCTGATTAACGTATTCTGTAGAAAAAAAAAATAAAAATTGTGGCTAGCTTTCAGATTTTCTTCTGATTGAGCAAAGTACTTAATCCAAATCAAGTTTTGTGAGGATGCTCCATTAATCTTGTTTTTATATTCAAAACTAATGTAAATTTTAAATAAAAATGTGTTTATACTTTGCAATAAAGACAGTAATAACCAAATTAGAGCCATTAGAGTTTCAGAAGATTTGGCCATATAAAGTTGTTTAATCAAAAATAGTCTTTAAAAAGTCTTTTTTACCCAGAAAAATAAACTGTACTTAAATATTTTCCTCTGTTAATCTACTTACCTTTATCAAGGGGCTAAATCTACAGCTGATCGTTGATACTGTAAATGAAATTCTGCAATGTAATGGTGACCAACATCCATTGAAGAATGGTCCAAACTGATTAGCAAAATATTGAATACAGCATGTGGCTTGTACAGGTATGCTATTTTGTCTGTAAAACTGTATAGCACCAACTGCAGCTTTTTCTACTGTTTTATTATCACCTCTTTTTTCCAAGAGAAAAAGAAGTGACTCAAGAATTCTTACTCTTGCAGTTGAGCTGCTGAGAATGTGTTTAAAAATTATTAATAATAGGATATTCAGTTCTTTTAGCAGCTTAAGTGAACTCATACTATGGGGGTCAGAATTTTTAAAAAAGAAAGGTGACCTCATGCACTTTCAAATCAATGTGCAAATCGGAGAAACCTTGAATAGGCAGAAGCTAATGGGGCTTAAACTTTACAGAACCTGAGATAGATGAATGACCTGCAGCCTAGAAAGCAGCTCATTTTGTAATATACAGAGTGAGAAAAGTTGAGGACATAAGTAAAAGTGGCAAACTTATTTAAGCAGAAGGGAAAAGTATAGTTTTGCTGTTCAAGGCATTTGAGCGGTATTCTTTTCTGAGGATTAAGCTGTTTGCAAAAAGAAAAAAGAAAAAAAAAAAAATAAAAAAAATGAGAGAAGCCTGAAACCCACTGAAGCAAATAATAAAGGGTACACAGTTACTGCTGATACTGAGAGACTGCTTTTACAGGACAGGAATTTAAAGAGATCACATTTGAAAGACCCTGCCCTCCCCCAAATGCTACCAGAAAAAAATGTGCAGAACAATATTAGAATCTGTCTAGCACTTAGACTTTAGAACAGTTAGAGAGGCATGTTAAAAGCAATGATTTACAAGTCTGGAGACAAGCACTTTACCTTTACTCAATCCCTCCTCCCCGAGAGAAAATGACTTAGGGTGCCAGAACCTCAAAAATGCTTTGAAGAGTAAGTTTAACAACACAGTTTTCATTTTGCCTATGTAAGTAACAGAGTCCAGAGGATTATTAAGACAGAAATTGATGCTGTAGTGTGAAAAGACAAACTAAGTCCTACACATTGCATTGAAACAATACTACTTTTTTTGAGTGAGATGGGAAAAACAGAAGGGCCAACCATTCTGACAGGCAGAGGAAACACCATGTTAAGTGTTGGGACAACGAAAAATCAAAATTTCTACTTGAAACTAATAGTAAGTATGAAATTCTTAAATTCTTTAAATTTGGGGCAAGGGGGAAATAATGTCAGTGCCAAACATTTCACAGCAAATGAGATTAAAAAAAGAGATATCCAGGTGTTTCTGAAGGCATAGAAAACCTGCCAACACATTGTAAAATCAAGCTATCAGCAAAAAATAATGCCAGGAGTAAGAACACTGCTGTTAAGTATAATGCTTGACATGTGGAATACAAGGCAGTTTAGTAAATGGACTGATGATCAGTGGGAAGAGTTTCCTCAATAAATAAAATAGAAAAGAGAAACATCAGTTAAAAAGTGCATGTTAGCCTAGAAGAAAAATCATAGAAAAGTTCTTTTGAACTAGTACAGCATCGATACTTCAGTACAGCTTTAACTGGACAGTCTTAGCTCTAAAATGCAGTGTATTAGAAAGTAGTTGAAGATATTTGCCAATTGGAATGCATTAAGTAACTGTGGGTAAATACTTGCACTACACTTCACTAGAGGCTGCTCCTCAGTGAATCATCTGCACAAGGAGCATGTCAGGAAAGAAAACCTGCAAGCATTTCAAGACCAAAGTCACTGGTGGTAGATAACATGAGGAGCATGTAAAAATTCTCTTTAGTGAACATGACAGCAATTTGAAAGCTCTCCAGCACAAGAAAGACCACAAGCTATTAGTGGTCTAATAACCACCTTTTGAAAGGACTCATCTAAGTGACACTTCAATCTGCAAAAAACGCCAGGACCATCTTCACCAAACACACCATTTGAAATGAGATGCTTTTACTGGATTTAATCAGAAGGATTTTTTAGAAATTCAGGGCTTTCCCTAAAATTGCAACTCTTTGAATTGTCTATCAGACTATCTCAGAAATATAGGCAAACCCTAAATAAGAGAATACAAACCCCACCAGAATAATTGAGACATTTATTCCAGTTCATTAAACTAAGAAAGCATGCCCAGCATGTCTGCGAAACCCCACGCTATACCTCAACTAAATTAATGAATTACAGTGTGGGCTTCACTACAGCTGCTAACAATACTAAGCCTTCTTTTTGGACCTTCTCCTGGACCTGTGTAAAACTTGGGTGCCTGATGCTGCTTTGAATCAGCAGAACCAACCAAGTTACAGAAACTACACATGAATGAATGTAAGAAACTACTGAGATAAAAACCACGTTTGTGCTACTCCTGGTAGTGCACCTCAATGCATAGTAAAAATACAATTGTTGATGCTTGTACAATAGATAAAAGCAACTATAATTCTGTTAAAAAAATGTCTTTAAACTTGCTCTAGAGAGTTTAATGTACTTCCAGCACAGCATGTCAGGCTTCTGCTTTGTTATGCTTTTTGAAAGAAGGTTTAGGCTAAAAGATTCCTCTCTCACACCTAGAATATTGTGATTTACTACAAAAGAATTCGAAGATCTCCATCATATCTGCTACTTACAAGTTACACTGGATTACCTGCTTATATTTACCTGCAAAACTAATGCCAAGGACTTGTGAATCCAATCTGAAATGGCAATTAATGATAGAGAGAAGTTACTCCTAAATTTTAGAGAATAAAAAGATAAAGCCTCTATTAATAGAAAACATGCTCTTAGGTAGATTTTATGCAGTAGATTCTGAACCTGATAGAGAATTTAAATAAATATTGTAATTTGATTTTTATTTGGTTACTTTAATGTAATTTCTGTGGTGGATTTGCCTTGGCTGACTGTCAGAAACTCAACCTGCTGCTCTCTTGCTGTCCTTCTTCAAAGGACAAGGAGCAAAAACAAGATAAAAAGGTCATGTCTTGAGAAAAAGACAGATCACTTATCAGTTACCATCACTGACAAAATAGAACAAGCTTAGAGAAACATTCATTTATTACCAGCTGAAATTGAGCTGGATGGTAAGAAACAAAAGACAAAACCTAAAATACATTCTCCTCCCATGCCCCTTTTCCCAAGCCAAACTTCATTCCTCTGTTCCTGACTCCTCTATATCCACCCATTTGAGCAGCACTGGGGGATGGCAGGCTGTGGTCAGTCCAAAACAGCTCCTTTTTGCGGTCCTTCCTCATAATACTTTTCCCTCTCCAGGCCTGCAGTCCGTCAAGATAAACTTGCTCCAGCATGGATTCTCCACTGGCCATGGTTTCTTCAGGACATGTCCACCTGCCCCACCAGGGTCTCTCCAGGGCCATCTCTGCCGGGGCACCCACAGCCCCTCCTCGCTCCCCCTGCTCTCCCCTGGGGGCTGGCAGGGCTAGTGGCTCATCTCTGCCGTGCGCTGGGGCGGCTGGAGAGGCTGGAGCCGGCTGGAACCAGCTGTGGCCGGCGCGGGGCAGCCCTGCCCGCTCTGCACAGGGGCACCTGCAGGTGGTACAGTTCCAAATCTGTTTTCTGTTCGCCATTTAAGTCAGAGATTGAAAAGTCATCTCAACTGCAAGGCTTTGTAAAGGCAATTACTAGACACTGTTTTCCGCTGACTTCAAGAGAGACGTTTCCTCTTCAGTCGCTACGGGTTAGCTCAGCACACCAAGCCTGCTGTCTTCTTGAACAGACGATGACAGCAGGTAAAGGGCTTCTTTTTGAGCGTGTCCCCTACTTAGCCTCCTGCATATAAATTTAAGCAGCACCTTTTTAATCTTCTGTCAGATCTCTATCTCCTGTTGGAGAACAAATATTATTCTTTTTTCTTTGGATAGAAGTCTTTCACAGTTTGGAAATAAGCTCCTCAGAACTGAAGCTAACTTATCTTCCCCTTCTCTGCAATCATGGTTTAAGGCTGCAATTTTGTTTCAGATCACTACGTTCAGTATTAGCAATCTTGAGTACCATACAGTACCTGCATTATTATCCTCTGCATAGAAATGCAAAATAGTGTTTAAGACAGAAAGGCTGCAAAGAAACACACATCATTGAATAACAGCATATAGACAGGATTTTTTTTAAGTGTTCTTTCATACACTCTCGGGGTACTGGAATGTATGGGTGCCATGTTCTAGTCTACATCTCTGGATACATAATTCCAAACTCTATTAATGGGTCTCTCTCAACCACTTCATGATCTGTTTCTTCTTAGCTTATCAAGCAGAACACATATATATGATTTCCTGCCAAAGTCAAGATGTCCAATGTATTTTCCCAAGAATTTGTGCCAAGAACTCAGGAGCTCAGAATGACACAGCAAGTACAGCTCTCACAAAACTTCAGTCTCTGAATATCCATTTGTTCTTTGCAACTAACATAGTATGCCAAAATGCTCTACAAAATTTACATGTATTTTAGGTCTGACTGACATCTGTTTCATCACTCAGACAATTCTGAGTCATCAAAAGTAGCAAGGTGTTCCTTGGTCATCTGTCCTTTGCCAAAGAAATGCTGATTAAACTCAAATGCATGTTTTATCTGCCCTCTACATTGTCTTCCAGCATGATGAAGAGTAGACTGCTGCTCCAGATACCAGATTCCTGTATTTTTATTAGATGAGACTGTTCTGACTCATAGTTTTTGCCACTGTTGCTAACTGAAAACAAATACTGTCAGCATAAAACTGTGACCTAGGCTGGTGAAGTTGTTAATTATCTGAATATACCAAAACTGGATGAAAAATGGCTCTTGTTACTAGAGAAGGCAGAAACAAAAGGTAGATTTTTTTTGAGTAATATATTGGAAACCTTACAGGAGGAATTGGTTATTTTACAATTTTAATCAGTATTTCTAGACAAAAAAAAAAGTGGATAAGTAATTAAAAGGAAATCCTCATGCTTTTTCTTTTTTTTTTTTTTTTTTTAATTATTTGTTTGATTTTGGCTTCGGTGTTTAAATTGCTCAGTCCTAAGTTAATATAATTTGTGTATCCATAACAAAAGCTATTAGTATTTCTAGACAAAAAAAAAAATGGAAAAGGAATTAAAAAGAAAACCTCATGCTTTTTCTTTTTTTTTTTTTTTTTTTAATTATTTGTTTGATTTTGGCTTCGGTGTTTAAATTGCTCAGTCCTAAGTTAATATAATTTGTGTATCCATAACAAAAGCTACATTTCTGTAGCTTTTGGTGGTCCCTCCTTCCTTACCTTTACAAAGTGGCACAGAATATTGGTATCATTTTAGAAGTTACAGCAGTCAACACTGCTCTGGAAGTACATTGATAAATTCCCTTAGAATTAGTAGCTTGAAAGCAGAAGGAACATATACTTATCCTGAAAATGCATAGATAAAATTTGGTATATTGTGAGTTCTTGCAAGTTAAATTGTCTCCCTGCTTTTTTCACTTAGTATCTTCTGTCAACAGCTCATCTGTACCTCTCTTGCTCACCTGAAATTTTTGACGTGTGTCAGACCAGTGGAGAACAGCTGTGTCTTTCTGTATGGTGAATATTTGAAACAGTAGGTGACGAGATTGAGCTTTGATACAATCAGCATGTGAAACTTTTCATTACAAAAGCATTCAAATAAATTAGATGTGGAAATGCAGAAAGGACTAGCAGAGTACCCTGAATGCACAGATCAGATTTTCACATTCACAAGAATTGCATTTTACTGTATATCTTAAAAAAAAGCAACCAAACAAAAACCCTCCAATAAAGCAAATACTATATTGTAACTCTTCTGCAGTTGTCTCTGTGTCCCAGAAGATTGTAACAATTGGCTAAAATCACTTTCTGATCCTCTTAATACTTTTTTTTTTGCCCAACAAATGCATTAGATGCCTTGGGAAATTATCGTTTCTATTACTAGTCAATTGTTGTTCTTTGTATTCTGCTACTGTTAGGGCTGTAGCTTGCCTGCACCATATGAATTTTAACAAATTCCTCCACTTTTGATTAAAACAAAATGAATGCTACAGCTTCTCTGGACCTCATGTAATGTCTTGTTGGGAAAAAAAGTACCTCCTGAATGAACAGTAGGTAAGATTTTGTGCAACTGAAATCAGGAATACATTCTCAATTTGGTTTAGATCAAACAGAAAGTTCTCTACACAACACTTCAAAAAATATTTGAACATAAAATATGAAAATTTTCCAGATATAAATAAGTAGATGTGGCTAAAACAAATCTAATGGAAATAATAAATTAAGTTTTTTGTTTTTTTTTTTAATTGGAAAGTATGATGAAACTACTAAAAATAAAGCAATAATAAAAATGGCATTAGCAGTTTAAAAATATTATTTTAATTAAATATTTATCTAGTCCTTATTATGGTGCATTTTGGCTTAAACCACAGACTGCTTAATGGTCAGAATGTTTAACAAATATGTAACACATCCTCTTAATACATCTTTCTGCTGTCTAAATGGGACAGCAAGGGTGACAATTTCCAACCACATTGTATGTGTGGGAAGTTAGATATGAAAAAATTCACTGTTTATGCCTGAAATTCTTACAGGTGTAACCAAAAGTGTGTTATGTAGCAAAGAAGACAGGAACAATATACAGGCTAAAAGCTGGCCACAGTACCTGGAGAATTTTTCTGTGGGTTAGTGAGCAGGCAAGTACGTAGAGGGTGATTGCTCAAGACAATACTACTGGGATATATGTTCAGCTCAGTCCCTACAGCCACAATAGCTGGGACAATTCAAAAGCAGTATCATCAGTGTCAGGAACTGAGTTTGCATTTTGTCTTTTACTGATTACTGGAGGAGCCTTCTTTTTGTCTTAACACAAAACAAAAAATCACAAAATATTAGCAGTGGTTTTGGCCACAGCTACAGTTTTGTTCCATGTTAGAACTAACTTGAAAGATACTAGTAATTAGTTTCAGTTGTCATCATATTAAAACCTATAGGCTTTTCACCGTGTTATTAAAGTTTGTCTCTGAAATCTGTCTTAGCCCTGAGGTACCACCAGCTCTGCCTGTCCCTGCCCAGTGCCTGCAGCTTCCCCATATGTCATCCCCCCGCCATGACCCATGACTCAGGACCCCATGTCAGCCCCCTGGGGCCATCAGCCCCTGTGCTAGCAATGCCACAGCAGGGCTGGTCTTCAGCTCCCCCCTGCCCTTCCCTGTAGGTCCATCTAGCTAGGCCATGCTACAGGTCTTTGTCCTGGCCTGTCTTCTACCTGTCCTGCTTTCCAGGGAAGTGACGGATGCTCGGTCTGGGGCTGCCCCTCTGCCCCTCGGGTGCCCTGTTCCTAGCTGGGGAACTGAATTGGGCCCTGGCTGCCAGGCCCTGCCCTGATGAACCCAGTGGAGTCCCTGATGCTCATGGCACCAGGGAGCTGCTGTCCCCACAGTGGCCTGATGAGATTTCAGTGTCTGGCTACATGCAAATCCATTTACCACCACTTCTGCCAGCCCTTACAGAGTCTCAATATTCTGTGCTCTCATTTTGGTAATTCTTCACACCAGTGATACACCTGTGTTTTATCTCTAGTCCTGCTAATTCTTTCTCAAAGTAACTATAACATAGACCTGAAGCTTTTAAAATCAAATGACAAGGGAAGGAAAATAAATGTCTTCTTGTCAAATGAGACTCACAACACCATGTTAGTTTATCTTTCTTAAGGCAATGCATCTAATTGCTGAGCCTTCAGTAAAGCATTATTTAAGAATTGTCCTAAGTAATTAAATTAGGCTACTCCAGTCTGCTTAAACAGACATTAATCTTTCATAGTGACATCAAATTTGCAAACACCTTAGGGAAAACTTCTGCAGTAGATAATTTGCAAATGTAATAAACATTTAACTTGAAAAATAATAGATGAAGTAGAATACTTCAAAGCAGTTTTCGTTTCATTCTTTTTTTCTTTGATTAAAAAATAAATAAATAAATGAATTAGACCTACTTAATAATTTCATTGTTATCATTAATGCACAAAGTCTACTGTGTTGTATTTGATTGACAGGAAAAGGGACAGTTTGTATTTTTAAAACTAAAAAGTGTTTTTTTTTTTAAATTCACATCGTAAATTTTCAAATTCTTGTCATGTCATACTTGGTAAAGTGCATAGAAACTGTCCTGTTTTACCACTCCAACTTAAAACTGGAAGTGGAAGAAACTCAATTATGATTGTAATAATGATTATTGGTAAAAGTATATAGATAATAGGATACAATGCAAGCAATGCTCCTTTTTAGTTCCGTGCCTTGAGACTAGACTTAACACGACTGGTCTTGGAAGGTAATTTAACAATAAAATTCATAATGTTTTTGTTCAGACTGAGTTAGCTTTGCATGCAGTTTCCTCTCAGTTGGAGGCAAGTGGTGGCATTAGAAAGTTATACATCATATCTCTGCCACTCCTGTTGAAACATGGCCCAGTGCACCTAGCTTTCCTGTATGTGAGCTTCTCCTTCAAGTAGCTAAGCCAGAGCTTTTCTTAGGGGAACCCGTAGTAGCTGTAACTGCTCTGTCAGGTGGTGCTCATCATCTCACTGAATTAGACACTGTGAGCAAAAGCATCCAAGTGTACCAGAAACTGAAAACACAACATTGTATTGTAGAATAAGGCAAGTGGGGAACACACTCTATGGGCATTACCATACATTGAATCGATAGTCACAACTTGCAGGCTTTTGGTTTTCTGTGAATAACCTTATGGAAATGCCTTTTTGTATGCAAGTGAGCATGTCATGTGAATCCATCTGTTTGGGTTTCTGTAAATGAAACACATTGTTTGTGATACATGTTTTGTATCACTGGCAGAAGTGATGGTGTGAAAAGCTAAGCCCACAAATGCCTATGTTTCTATGCAATCTGAATAGCAGATGTGTATTACAACATCAAATAAATTTTTGGTTGAGCAGACATATTCTGTGACTAGCCCAGATCACATTATATCATCCGTTCAACATATTTGCTAAGATTTCTTCTTTATAAATATCCGTATGCAAGCAGGCCACAAATACGGTCTTGAAATGAGAAAAGCTTTTGTGTCTGGCAAGTCTCTTATTATGACTACAGTAGCAGTTTGGACAAGCAGGAGCAGATCTGTAGCACAAATGCTAATGTTGAGAAAGTGATGTGGATGTTGTAGCTGTCTACTACAGAGTGCAAAACATGATGCTGAGGATTTGAGTTGCAAGCTACACACATTTCAAAAACTTTTTTAAGTTTTTCAAGCTTTGAACAAGTTCTAGACTGGTTCCATAAGTGGCATTAAATGCACTCCTCAAACACTTTCTAGCTTAAGGCCACCTAAAAGGAATTAAAGGGTAGTACACAGAGTTTAGCATAAACTTTGATTCAGAAGCCGTCATGATCTGAACAGATATATTCATGTAGATACATTTGCAATGAGCAAGTTAGTACTGCACAACTGAAAATTAGATTAACATCCAATGAAGAAAATTTCCTTTAAAATTAGGCAACAATTGAAATGAGGTAATAGATCTCCTCTTGATGATTTTCAGGTGTATAAAAGTTCAGCATCTACTTTACATTGATTGTTTGGGGCTGCAATACAGGTTAACAAAAACAAAGTTAAGTATGGTGAATAAAAATGGTTGGATGTATCGTCTTGTTAGAATGGGTGAAATTATATTTTGGATATTACAGACTTATTTGTTTTATATTAGAGAAGTCCAGAGCAATGACAAGATGCTCAAAGAAGATGGTGTGAGCCTGAATTCTAGTGACATCTTTTAATAAATAACATGAGCTTTAAGTTCTCACTAATTTTTGCTGGTTTAATACTGAAGACTCTGTGTGTGTGTGTATAAATATATATATAATCTATGGTGTAGGAAATTTCTGATTTTCAGAAGAAATTATTGAATTTTGTGGAAAATGGAGTAAGCCAGCCAGTGGCTCAGATGGTGTGCTAGAGATGTTTAAATGTATTACCATAGTTTCACACATAACTTAGAGCTAAACTGAGCTTATGGGTGAAGTGCTATTATTAGAAGATCACTCGTAAAAGTGTTTTGGGACTTCAGATGGGATGGGGGGCTAGTTGTATAAGGTTTCACACAAAGTTAATTAAAAAAACCCAATAGCTCTAAACAAAAGAAGTATAAAGAAAGCCATTGTCAAAGGAAAATTCCTGGGGCACAATTTTCCACTGACAATATTGTATAGAGGATTCTGATTCAGTAGTTCATTTCCTATTGAGCAGAATTTTCCATTTCAGATGACTGTTAATCAGGCACGGAGGGAACACAATACTAGATCCCCGCAGGCCCCCTCGAACTAGGTTATTACACCTATTCACCTATGAATGCAATTATTTTTTTTCTCTTCTGCTTCCTTCTGACAAAAAATTTATCAAAACTGATGTGTCAGAATGTTTCAGCTTCAGTGTAACAGCATTTTTTCCTGTCTGACTGGCTCTGTTTATTGAATCCATGCCAATGTTAAATTTGTTGATGAAAAGTCCAATTTGAACTAGTGTAAGATTTTCTGACAAGGCCTATCCAGAATTTGTATTTTAAGACAAGCTTTGCAAGATCTAAAGCGTGCAAAAAATTTACAAGAAACAGAAGTAATTCCAAGAGAACAGGACTGTACCACAAGGTAAGCCGAAGAAATATCCTGTATTAGGAAATAACTTTTGGACGCATATAGATTTTGTGGGAGGATAGTTATGAGGTTCTTCTTAGCAATCACAGAATCACAGAATAGTCGTGGTTGGAAAGGACCTCTGAGATCACTAAGTCCAACCATAACAAAACAAATAAACAAACAATCAAAAACACAGCAAAAAGCAAACAAAAAACTTGTACAATGTACAATGCTTATACTTTACTGTATTCTAGGCACTTTGCTAAGCAATGGCCCTTTTCATCTGGCATAAAGGGTTCAGAGAAAGCATAAGAATCCCACACTTGCTTTTTATATTAATTTCTAGACTCTGATGATGATATTAAAGTCAATAATAGAGCTTCTAGTTTTTCAGTAGAATCAAGATCTGTGTAATTTACTTTCGTGTGAACTTTGCCATAATAATGAATTTTGTACAATATTTTTATCATGAGCCTAATAATTCAAGATGGAGAAAAGCCATTTTATTCAGCATGAGTTCCATATGGTCTTGCACTAACACACACTACAATTATATGTCTCAGATGAGGATTTGGTAATTGTGACAGACAGACAATGGCCTGGTGATAAATTCCTATTTCATAAGCAAAGTGCATAAGGAAATTTTCTTTTACCTTAAAAAAAAAAAAAGCAACCAAAACCAAACACAAATGAACAAACAAACAAACCCCAAGCCAAACCAAACAAAAAAAAAAAACCTCACAAAAAAATCCCAAAACACAAACAAGCCCAGTCAGATGTTTTAACTTCAAGGGCAATGAGTGGACAGGCTCATAATGAATTAACAGTTTGGAAGTTACTAAGAACAACTCAGCTGTTCAAGAGTCTTTCCTAAAATACTGAGATCTAATTATCAGGCTGACTTGTTGTGGAGGGTTTGTGAGTTTGTTCTTTTGCCTTCATCTGTCTTCTTTCTCAAGAAAACAAAACAAAACAAAACAAAACAAAGCAAAACAAAAAAGCTTAAAGGAATTTGTGTCTATATCTGTGTTAAAATGTCACTACAGCTCTGTAGCTGATCTACACGTGTGCTGTCTAACATGATTTGGTTTATGGGCCTTGTAGGTCTTGTTGCTTTAGGCATGTTTTTTTGGTAAAATTCTTTCTTCCTCCCTAATCTTACAGAATATAACAGCTGTTATCAAACAGTTTATTTCTAAGGAGAAAGAATCACTGGAGAAAAGGCCAAAGGATTTAATGATATATCAATCTATTAGCTTTAGAATATGGTTCCCTCAGGTTAGAGTTCAGATCCTTTGAGATTTTGAGTTACTGCTACCACCAAAAAGTAAATTATTACAGTATCACCTGAACTGCAGTGCTATTAAACCTTTTTGACAAAGCATCTGAGGGATATCATAATACTGTTGCTGGGGGCAAGAGTCTCTTTTTCTGCCCTTATTAATATCTGTCTTGCAAGAGTCTTGGCATGTGTCAAACATTGTTACCTGGAAGAGGCTATACCAAAACCAACACTGAGCATGCTCAGATTTCATTGTGATGTCAAGTGCTGCTACCATCAGCCAACCTTCTCTTTGCGTGTTACTCTTCTGAGATCCATAGGAGCTCTGTTCTGGCATTTTTCTGAGAGGCAGGAGCAGTACAGGCTTTGTGGGGATAACATGCAGTCTGCTTCCAACTGTTTCCCCTCCCCAGCAGAGAGGCAAAGCAAGTGTCAGTATCATTGCTTATGACAATGACAAAGCAAACTGGAGATGAGAAGACTAAGCTGAAATGCACTGGACTATGCAGAACAAGGCACAGTATTAGTATTGCACCTAATAATTGCTGTCATGGACATTTAAGTGTACAGTGTTATAGTGACATAAGTATATGAGGTATTACTGGTACCAGGATGAGATATACCTTTGAAACTGTTAATTTAATCACTTCGGCTTCTGTTTTATTTGCTCTAGTTCAATTATTTGCTCTTTTAATAGTTAGATCTTCAGCTGCACTACTTGCAATTAGATCACAAAATCCTGTCTTTCTGACAATTAGACTGTACCATTGTGGTTGCTTACAATAAGGGACAATGAATTTACAAGAAGTACAGGCAGCTTAATGAGCATATTACTACTATATCCCTGTCGCAGATACATTTTACTCCTCATTCTTGCATGTAGCAAGATATTTGAGCTAGTAAGTGGCTAATATCCTTTTTGGGACACCGTGCATTCTTGTAATCTTGAAATTATCTCTTTTTCTCTCTGCTGTTCCATTCAGCCTACAGGTGAGCTATGCAAGAAATTTTTCCATTAGGTCTCAACCTCACATAACCATACATGGCTAGACCTAGCAGCGTGATCCAATGTCTTATGTGTGGGCAACTGCTTCTTAACTTTTAAATATCCTTATCTTTTGTTGTACAGCTGGTAAATCAACCGCAAAAAAATAAAAGAATCCTTCTTCCCCAGAAAAACAACCTTCCAACAGATGAGAAAATGCCAATAGTTGGATGTGTAAAAAAAAAAATTTTTCTTTCAAATTTATTGCAGGTTTTTCATATTGTTGCTCTAATTGGACACATAGATAATTATAGCTCTTAGTAGTTCATTAAACAGCTCTGCCTTTAAATAAAAATATTTAAATAATGAGTTGATCTAATTTGATTTCCCTGAAGTCTGTCAACAATTGCTTATTTTTCCCCTCCTGTAATTAATTATTCTGTTCTTTAATTCAGAAACTAGTTCCTAAGCTAATCCAAGAGTTAGATCTTTCATGATTGCATATGTTTATGCACTTTTTTTAGATTTGTTATAGATCATTTTTAAGGTATCTTAATTCTTGATTCCACTGTAAGCTTTACGGAACTGAAATTTCCAAGGAATTTTAAGCTCATTTCTGAAATTTCTCAAAATTGTTTGTCTTTGTGAAATATGAACATATTCTTTGATATTTATTAGTGAGATGAGTGAAAAGATGAAGGCATGACTCAGCAGCTCTGCATGTTTAGATGTATCAGAGTGTTGTGGTAGAAATATTTAGAGTTTACCTGTTCTTACTGAGGCTACCACAAATCTAGGCCATAGTTAGGTAAATCTTCATAGAATCATAGAACACCAGTTTGGAAGAGACCTCAAGGATCATCTGGTCCAACCTGCTATAGTTTACACAAGATGGCTCAGCATCCTGTCAAGCTGAGACTTAAAACTGTCCAATGAGGGGAATCTACCACTTTTCTTGGGAGACTATTCCAATGTCTGACTATCCTCATGGTGAAAAATTTACTTCTTGTGCCCAACTGGAATGTCCTCAAGAGAAACTTGTGCCCATTCCCCCCTTGTCTTTTCCACGTGTCTCCTTGTAAATAGGGAGTCTCCATCTTCTTAGTAGCCACCCTTTAAAGTACTGGAACATGGTAATGAAGTGTCCCCATAGCCTTCATTTTTCAAGGCTGAATAAACCCATATCTCCTCATATGGCAGGTCATCTTTGTAGCCTTTCTCTGAACCCTCTCCAGCATGTCTGCATCCTTTTTGCATATATAGTTATTCATTATATCTACTTATGCAAGATGAAATAAAGGCAAAAAGGAAGAGCCATGTTCTGTGCCATGTTTTCCTTAATAACAATACAAGTGTTTCACATGAAAAGTACATAGTGCTACCCAGGTAATCTGACTTCTGTGTAGAAAGGACAGTGCTTATAAATGTGATATGTGACAATGCTTATATATGTGATATAAGTAAGATTTTCCGGGGTGGGAGGGGAGGAAAGGAAAAAAAAAGGAGAGACAGAAGGCCAGAGATACTGTTTTGACCAGAACCTGACATCCCATCTAAGTATGAGAAATCTTTGAGCAGAATTGTTTGCACCTATTAGAAGGAGAAAAAGAGTGAGGAATTTTAAAAATGAGAAAACAATTTGTTCCTCTGTCAGGACAAAAAAAAAAAAAAAAAAAAAATCAGCCACCAGAGGAAATTACTACCTTTGAGATCTTTTATAGGCATGAAAAAGCAAGGAGGGAAATGTCTATTCTTCCACAGCTGGTATAGGAAAGATTTTATATTTAACACAGTACTTGTCTTTGTATAGTCACTTCAACTAATTTTCCAGGATAGAGAGATACAATAATTGCTACAAAAAGAACAGCGAGATGAGAGCAGGGCAAGACAGGTGGGAGAACTTGTTTAAGATGTGGATAACTTTACTTGGAGAAGTGAAAGATAGGGAGAAGAGAAGGGTTGGGTTTAAAATTCAAAGTCCTTTAAAATTCAATGGACTTGTAAATACTTGTGCAACTTGAAGTCTTGTAAAGAAAGTTGCTTATTTCTGATGAGGTCCAAAATGACTAAAAGGAAGGAGGACCCTCAGAGAATAGTCTGCTCAGAATCAAATGCAGCCTGGTAAATTAATGTATTGAGATAGCAGCTGAAAATCATGCCTAAAGAAATGCAACTATTACTCCAACTTTCTTTTTACTCTTTGTTATGTTCTTTATTGTCATTTGCTGCCTGGACATAGTTCAGTAGGTGGGCCTGATTGAAGAGAGGGTTTGGACAAGATGGCCTTCAGAGATCCCTTCCAACCTGATCTGTTCTGCAATTCTGTGATTTAATCTCATGTCCAATAATATTTGCCCATGATCCCCATTTGTCACCAGAACTCTCCTAGCATTCAGCGGGTTCAAGTGATGATTAGGTTGTGGTACTCAAAGACATTTTTTTGTTTTACTTTCCCTTCCAGAGGTGGTTGTTTTCTTCGGCTTAGGTTCTGGAGTTTTCTGCCTCTGCTATTTGTTTGCCTCTCTCAGTCTGACAAATTGCCTTATGTAATAAATAAGAAAGTGTCAGCCAGCCTAAACACAGTTCACTGGAATGGGTCTTTAGCTTTTTTGGTTGGTTTGGTTGATTGTTGTGGTTGGTTTTTTTGTTTGGTTAGTTGGTTGGTTGTTTTGGGGGGTTTTTGTTTTGTTTGTTTGTTTGTTTTTATTTTTATAATTTGTTTGGGTTTTGTTTTTTGTTTGGTTTTGGTTTTGTTTTTTTGTCTGGTTATTTTTTTGTTTGTTTGGTTTTGTTTAACTAGAAGGAAATATGGAAGAAATTCCTAAATCTGTCTGGCAGAGTAAAGTGTACTTATTTGCTCAGTTTCTGTGAGGAAGTGCGCAGACAGACTTCCCTCATAGGAAAAAATAAATCTGGCAAAAGGCAGAACAGACCAAAATGTGTCAGGGCTATTTTGAGTTGTATACAGGATTATGGTGAGGTCTTGGAGGGAGCTTCTGAATGTCACAGGAAATCTCAAATATAAAAAGTCATAATCAGTGTCACAATCATGGATACATGTGTCTAATATGCAGATAGGAAATATAGACCTTACAATATCTAAGAAAAGGCATCTTAACAAAACCAGGTTATTTGTTTCACTAGATTATTTGTTGGCTACCCACCATTGTTTCTACTTTCTCTGGCTGTATTCTGTGATCATACCCATACCTTAATATGTGACTTTATCTGTTCTTGCAGAAGAAAGTCCCTTCACTTAGGTGTGAACATGACCACACTAGATTTGTGAAAAATAACTTTTGCAATTTTTATTTTTTTTTTTTCTGGCACTGAGTGTTGGGTAGGATACTGAGCACACTATGGCAGTGCTACAATGCTTGAGACCATGTTACTCTTAGACATTAGCAGAAGAATTAAGAAGTATATATAATTAATTTTCAGCTTCTTAAACAAATGCCATAGTTCATCAGAAAAGACATGTAAGGTTTGCACCTTAATTTGTGCTATGCTGCTTAGAGATATTGTAAAATGTGTCAAGAAAGAAAAGTCCTTGAATTTCTTCTGCATCAGTTGCAAGTCTATTAATAGAATGGGCAGAGAATTGTAATGCTTCGTTACTTTTGGCTGATGGAAGGAAATACAAGGACCTTCCTGCTTTCAAAGTGGCTTTGAAATAGTATTACCAGCAACAAGGCATCAGAGGAGTTCAGCAGTGTAAAGGAAAAATTGTATTTAAAAAAAATAGAAAAATGCAATTTTCTCCTTACTTTTACTTTATCAGCA
>NW_009953786.1:552873-617372 GCF_000747805.2 Chaetura pelagica | reverse complement strand
CAGCAGGAAACAGAAAACTGGCTTTGTCATTTCCCTCCTCATCTTCTGCAGCTTTAAATTAATAGAGTAATAAAGATATACTAATAAAGATAACATTTAATAGTAAAAACTTTCTGGTAATCATCTGATTAAAGTGGACAGTGCATGACCCTGCAGAATAATAATGATCAATTACTAGCCTAGTGACTAGCAATAAGCAGCTGTTTATATGATTACAGAAAGCTTCACAAATTTCATAGCAGCTGAATTTGCAGTCTATCTGAAATGTTTGGCTTGACCTTGTGTGAGATATTATGCAGTGCCATTCCTGTGGGCTGCTAAGGTCCTGCAGTTTTCCATTAAACTAAATGAGAAAGTCTTGGCCATCACAGTTTGCACCATTGGGTCCATTATCTTTTGCCCTACAGGTGATTTGCTATGTGCTTTATTGCAGAAGACAGAATAGTTGACAGGGTCTTTTCCTGCAGACAGCAATGTCAAAGCTTATCCATGTACGGGTGCAATGATACATTCCCAGTTATACAGTAGAAAATGTTGTATGAATTACATTGATTTTTTAGGAAAGACATAATATTTAAGAACGATTCTGAAAAGGAGATAGAATTATTTTGATGATGAAACAAAGCAGAAAAATGCATACAGAGATTTTTAGTTTCTTTAACACAATATCTTTGACCCTAGAAGAACAAAACAGGCCCGTTATAACTAGTCACAAAGCCAAAATACTCTGGCATGTGCTTGCATACTAACATAGTCATGTAGGTGTAGCAAATACATTAAAATGGCTGCAACTGTGCAGAATTCCTCAGAACAGTTCTAAACAGCATTTCAATTGGTATATATATTTTTTAATTTTATTTTATTTTATTTTATTTTATTTTATTTTATTTTATTTTATGACAGGTACTAAACATCTCAGTATTCACTGATAAACTGTTACCCTGTGAAAACTGTTGTCATTTGACTAACCTCATATAGTTCTCTGACACAACTCTGTGCATTTGTGTAGCAGCAGCAGATACGAGACCAGGCAAGCTGAAGAATGTCTGCTAGTTCATCTCAATAGCCAGCAGAGGGAGCAGCTGCATTGGTTTTTAGTGTGATTCACAAACATAAGTGCTGCTTATTTTTAAATCTGTGGACGAAAAGGTGACGTTACCTTAAAATGGGAGACAGAATTTGTATGTTTGCATGAAGGAGTTTTTATCAGACTGAGCTTGGGCTGACTTAACCACTCAAAAGTGACAAAGCAGGGAATGAATGGTGTGTGATGGAACAGGTGCTATTTAGCATGTCCTATAAATTAACTTAGACTACTAAATGAAAGAGACATTAAAAGCTGTCTTAACACACGCTCAGTGATTTAAGCAATTATTAGAGGACTGTAGTCCTTGCTTCATGTGTTTCTGTAGAAGAGCTTGTGGACTGGAGCAAGTCTAGGCTCTGTTTGCAGCCTCATCAGAAGTGTCAGAAAGTAATTTGTGCCACGTTCAGAATATTTTCCTGAAGCATAGGCCCGTGTTCTTCACAACATTTGGCTTTTAATCCATCTGATATTCAATCTTTCATCTTTAAGCAACACTACAATGGTTTGTCCTTCCCAACTTATTTCTCACATTAAAAAAATATCTGTTTTGCTGACCAAAAAGCTATAGTCCTCCAATTGGTCTGAAATAAAACCAACTTTTTGCCACATACTTTCACTTTTTTCTTAAAGTATTATTGGGAACCAAGCAAGAATTCCAAATTACAAGGAGGAATACATTATTTATTTAAGAAGGCCCGGCATGTTTACCAAATATGTCAGCTGAATTTGAACTAATTGTGTATATGATCCTAAAACCAAAACTTTAACTATTAGCACATCTTTTCTTCTCAGTTTTTACCAAGACAGGATTTTCATGAGTGTTATCAAACTGGTAAACTTGCAATATTCTATTCATGCCTTATTAATAATAGATGTGTCAGATAGTATTGTAGAAAAGAGGTTTTAATTGGGCATGTATAGAAGCTCTACAATTTTAGAAAGGCCATTGTCAGTTCTAGTTATGAACCTCGCCTTGAGGTTGTTTTAATGATCCATGTAGAAAGTTTTCTCATGAAATCTAACACTTTTGGTTTTGTCCTAACTAATCATATAGTAATAATTCTAATTTGATTCTAACTCTAACTTTTCTACTGGCATAAAAATCCCTCAGGAGGAACCTGCAAGATTGCTAGATACCTGAAATTTATTTCATCTGTAGGAAATGTACTAGTTTAAGACTAACTCTTTCCTGTCTTCAAACAAATGGATTTTGCTTTCCGAATGGAATATTTTTTTTTAAGTTGCTTATAAATGTATAGAGGGCATTTCCTTGTCATTCTCTCCAAACTAATGCATTTGTATGGCAAGTAACAAAAGAAGTAGTAAAGGGAAATTCCTACCCTATATGCAATTATTTTGGTTACAATTATTTTTTTTTTTCCCTTATAAGAATAAAAATTATTTGTATTAATCTTTTGTCATCAAGGAAATTTAACTCTACATTAGAAATCAATTCAACATATATTTCAAATCTAGTAAAGACTGCATACTGATGTTTCCAGAGGAGTCAAGACACCCAGAATTAAGGTAGAAAGCTTAATATTTGTTTGTTGGGGAAAGCTTTACCAAACGACTAATAAACACATTCACAAACATTCCACTGGTACACCTGAGAGAGTCTACTAGGCATTCATTGCATCTGTTACTTTCTAAGCTGTTTTGCATTCTACAGCAAAAATTGGTATACCTTTCCTATCTGCCACATTATAAGACTTGTAGTTTCATGTCTTCCTTCCAGTATTCATCAAATTCCTATCATCTGTTTAACAAACTATTTGTCCAACACTTCCAACACACATATGACATGCCAGTTCACTATCTTGGATGGTTTCAGAAAAACAACCAGAAATATTGCTTTGAATTAACTTCTTTTTTAACTTCCACGTCATACCATATTTTATTTAAAACTATCATTTGCACTCCAAAGTTAATTACTTATATTCAGCTTCAATTGCTTACAGGAATATATTAGCCTTTCTTATTTTATCCCAGCATTCATCTGTTTCCTCCATGTGCTTCTTGCTACATCTTGTATAACATGCTAAAAGTGACATATTTCCAGCATGTAAAAATGTTGAAATACTCAGGTACCTGTTAAACTTAGGGGAGGGCGTGGGGGAAGAAAGAAAGAAAAAAAGTAATAAAAAAAGATTCACATACCCTTATATAATTCTTATTTTTTAAATTAGATTTTAAAATGTTTTACTTTTGCTCTGAGTTTTTGAAGCCACTGCCTGTTTCAGAGGAACACTGAAGGGGGTTTCTAAAACATCATGTGTGTAGTCAAGCTAGGTTAACTATGCATCCCTTCTTTACATTCTGCAGCAGTTCTCTTCCTAACTTCTGAATGTTTTGACAGGAAGATTTTATTAGAAGAAATTTTTAACTTCTTTTAAATAAGTGATGAATGGTTCCATTTACAGAGCAAATGTCTAGCCAAAGACTGAAAGCTTTAACCAATAAGTTTTCATTTGGAGCAGGAAGACCTAATATGTCACAGAGAGGAAGAAAAAAGTTTTATTTCAGAAAAAAACACTGCTCACAAATCAACTCTTTCTGCTAAGTCTGAGCATTTTGGACCTGTAAGTTTCTTTGAAGACCCTCAAAATCTCACAATTTTACTAATATAATTGATCCCAGCTATGCCTCTTGAATTAGTTCCTGTAGTCTTAATTTGGATGAATCATATGACTGTAAGCAGGACTCTTGCACCCAGAGTCAGTAAATACCAGATGGTAAAATAGCCAAAATACGTTTGTAAACAGCTCCCCAGGCTAAATCTCTGCATCAACAGCTGGAAGAGGGTATTCAATATGGTTAGTGTCTTTTTCTGTATGTATACCAACTGTTACTGAATACTGGTAAGAACCTTAATGCTTATGATAAGGCTTTCTATGTATTTTTTCAGGTTTTCAGATGTGGCAGATGTTGGCTGAAAACAATTAAGCAAAAAGCAAGTGGATTAAAAACTTCTTCAATAAATTATAATATAATTTAAATGAGAAAATTTACATTAGACAGTTTCTCAGCATAATTATGAAACAATTATCTAATAATGAAGCTTCCAAGCTTTTTCTAACAGATGGTCAGAAGCTGAAATATATTGGATCCTAGATAATCAGCAAATATAATATACAAGAGAAGTGCATCAATCTATCATCCTACTATAACCCACTGTACTAGCATACTTTCCATAACACCAAGATCAGAAGAACATTTCAGGGTCTCTAATCTAATACAGAGGTGATAGAAGGATTCAGAGATAGCATTTCAGAAAACTGTCTAAACTTGCAGCTTTACAGCAGCTACATTTTAGACTTTCCATACTTAGTTATGTCACCCTATTAACAGTCTTAAGATAACTTCAGGACACATTATCTTCCACATCTGATTACTGTAGGAATACAAATTATTTGTTGTGTAATATCTAGACAATGATAGCTGCTTCTTGCATATTTTTTTTTTTTTAATATATATTAACTCATGCATAAAATAGTAAATAAAAGTAGGATTGTGTATTATGTACTAGCTAAATAATATATATATCATATAGGTGTATAACAAAGTAATTTTCAGAGTCAACTACTGATCACCTCATACAAATGAGGAGTTCTTGTATGTTCAGTAGTTCTCATGAATGAACAGGACATTGCAGGTATGTTTATCTAGAATAGTTACAAATAGTAACTACCTATACATAAGAATACTTGAGGCAACTTTTGTTTCATTTTATAGTCCTAGTCTGTACCAAGCTGAAGTTAATGTGGTAACAAGGTTCTTTTACCTTCTGTATGCTGGCATCTTGATTTGAAATAGTTGACACTTGTTATGAATAATAAGAAGTTTCAATTTTCATTTCCGATTCTGCACTGATAGGATTAGTGTGATAGTGAAGACAGCAATACATTACAACTTAATAAGTAACACGCTGAATCATGCTGAGAATCACAGAAGGTAGAAACTAATATGAACAAAGATACAACCCAACATTAAAAAGAAAAGACTTTTAATTCAGTATGAGTAGCATTTCTGAAGAAGGTTAAAATTACCTTTGTTTTAACGTGATCTTTATGCTTGTGATTTAAAAATTATTAGGTTTTCCCAGCTCAGCAATACAATTTAAGTAACTACACAGTGTCATCTAGAAAACCTTACATAAGTGAGCTGACTTGATGTGGCTGGGCGATATGCCATATATTTCAGTGGCAGTTTCTGATGCAGAACTGAAGCGATCACAACTTTTACAGACAAATTTAAAAACATTTAAAACCAGCCTTAGAAATTCAGTCAAGGTTATCGTTTCAGCACCAAGCTATTATATATTACAAAAGATCCAGTCAAAATACACTTGGCCTTACTGTGACAGAATCATATCTGGTTTTATTATGGAATCTTCATGAGCAATGGGGACTAATTCCACCTGTGAATAAAGTGGGAAGGGTGAATACAGGATGATATAACAGTCTACGTAAGTCAAGCCTACATAAAGATGATCTACCATTTTCTAAAGTTTACTTTAATGTAAAAAACCTCAGCATGATACTTGATGCATCTCCTGCATATATCGATAAACCTTCAAGCCTCCACTTGAGTATCCTCAAATCAGAAGTCAGAAAAATCCATTACTGAGAGAGCAGGGGTTGTCAGCCTGGAGAAGAGAAGGGTCTGGGGAGACTTTGCAGTGATGTTCTAGTACCTGAAGAGGCCTACAGGAGAGCTAGGGATGGACTTTTTACAGGGGCATGTAGTGATAGGATGAGGGGAAACAGTTTTAAGCTGAAAGAGGGTAGATTTAGATTGTATGTTAGGAAGAAATTCTTTAGTTTGAGGGTGGTAAGGGACAGGTTGCCCAGAGGAGTTGTGGATGTCCCATTCCTGGAAGTGTTGAAGGGAAGGTTGGATGGGACTTTGAGCAACCTGGTCTAGTGAAAGGTATCCCTGCCCATGCAGGAGATGGTGGAACTAGATGATCTTTAAAGGTTCCTTCCAACCCAAACCATTCAGGAATTTTCTGATTCCTTAGCAGTAAGAGTAATGCCAACTTAGTATGGTCAACATGTAGTAGCATCTCTGTATTCAGATAATACTGGGGCAGGATCCCACTGAAAAGGATAGCAAAGAAAGAAATAAGCAATCTGACTGAAATGTATCTGGATAGCAGTGCTAGTAACTAGTATCTTCTATTAAAGATCTGCACATAAGAAGTACAAATAGATCAGGACTAAAATGCAACGTTCAGTTATGGTATGATATAAGATAAAAATAATGAATAGCTCATTAAACTATTTTTTATCAACAAAATGTTAACAGCAACTGAATTGTGATATTTACTATAATAATGTAATATTTATGTAATAGAAAATTACACACACCAAAACCTGTCATTTGCTGATGGGAATGTAAGTAGTTTTGTACCTTCTGAATTATTCAAATGACACATTTCTTGTATGGTATTGTCATCGTTTCTAGGAAGCATTACATCATGGTATTTGTAGGCTTTTTTACAATATGTTAGGTCTATAAAAACAGATTCAGAAGTCACACTTCTTAATGTATTTTTCCATGTATATGTTATAATCAGTTAATATGACACACAGGTGAATGTCACAACCATAATGATAGGGAATTATCTTTATCTTTCCAGTAGCATGAACTTTGCCTGTCTTTCTTGATGTTGACTTAGAAAAAAAAAAATGAATAACATATTTCTGTTGTGTCAGGTTTATCAGCTTCATGAGCTTCCTTTCATCTCTTCAGAAGGCAGACATGGTATACAGAGAGTGCTGCTTTTCCATCTAAATCCTCAGGCATGAAAGTACCTCTGAGTGTCTCTGAGGTGTGTCACTGCTTTTGTATAAGAGCACTACCATCTACATAGCTTCAGGATTGTTCAAAGTTACTCCCTTACTTGACTGATACAGTTGAGAAATACATTACTGCTTTTCCATACACCTTCTGACAGTTTTAAACATGCTGGTAAAGCACTACTTAAAGACTTCTATTGTATATTCTTACGAATGTCACCACTTCAGGTTAATCTGAGCATTGGAGCTCTTCTTTTCTCACTCAAGACCTCACAAATAAACTAGCTTTTGGCACAGCACTCCTTGCAGCCCACAACTTTGCAGCAGCTCTGACAGCTCCTGTTCTAAGCATAGTGCACTGCATCCCATTCAGCTGCTAGTCACTTTTCTCTTCTGTAAGCTGTCAGCATGAAGTGATCCTAAGCACAGGTTAGCCATGACCAGTCCTGGGCCTGATCAGCTTCTTCACAGTCAAAAATCTATTTGTTTCATGTAGGCATCTTGGACAGAGACTTAAGCCAGGCTGGGGTAAAGTCTTTCTACTAGTCATGTAAAATTTTCAAGAGATGTTCTCCTACAGCCATGTGTCAAGGAAAAATCCTTTTGGCAGTTTGGGAGAGTTGGGTAGGATCCAGATTAGTATTTTTGTACATTTTCATCCTCAAAAAGCAACAAATGCAGAAAGAAACACAGATGAGAGGTTTTTAGGAGAGGAAATGTTGATCCCTTGCCCCTACCACAGGCACAAAAGTACACCTGGAGGTAGTGCAGTGTGTTCAGAGCATCAGTGAAGCAACATCCCCACAGGAGCAGGAAGAGGCAGAGGAACTGATTGAGGAGCAGTAACACACAATGCCTCAGGAGGGTACGGGAGCCCCCAGCCTTTTCTGGGGTGTTGGTGCCAGTGCCCACACTGAGGCCTACACTCCTGTAGGCTGCTTAAAGCAGCGGTTCCCTGGTCCCCACGGCTGGTGAGCACCTCCTTGACTGCCAGGACTTGTTTGCAGTGCCCAGAGGGAGGGTGTCAAGGCAACCCCTGGGATGGTGTCGCTCAAGGTCTGTGTGAGAATTTGCCACTGGTGGATGGGCCTAGAAGAGCACTAGTATCTGGGAAGCACTAAGTCCTTCATGGACCCCTGGCCTCCCTGTTACCCTCCTCACCCTGAGGGCCTCCAGTGTTGATACCACCACCACAGCATGCTAGGAAACCTTATGCCCTGAGAGACCCAAGCAAAGGGATGGGAGCACTTAAGGAGGGCTGAAGTGGCTTCAATTAGAGAACCAATCCATAAGGAGATGGGTATACTTGCCAAGAAGCTTTTACATAAGCAGAGACATCCTCACCTGAGGTGATCTAGCCTAGCTTCTAGTGTGTCAATGGAAGGAAGTGTCCTGGCTTGTGTCAAATACAGATGATTGGATTCTGCTTCAATAACACCATGTACATGGAAATGTTAGAAAGGAACCTTACAAGGGGAGTCTAGGTTACAATTTAACAGAGACCTGAGAAGATAAGTGTTTCACTAGTATCAGCTTATGTAAACTAAATTCAACTGCTTAGTGGTCCTACCCATCATTGGATTTCTAAGCAGTGACAGCACTGAAATCCTCTTAAGCGCTGAGAGTCTGTGGTTGGCCTTTTGGAGGCTTTGGCATCCAGGAGTGAGCATCACAACTGCTTATATCCTTGAGCTGCAAAGTGTTGCTTTTCTATTTATTTATATGCATTCAGCTGGGGCATCACGATGGAGGTGAAAAGATGCAGGGGTAAAACATGCTAACTCAGTTTCCAATTTCCAAATGTCATTGCACTGGTATGTTCAAATCTATCAAATAAAAAAAATAAAAATAAAATAAAATAAAAAAAAAGCTTTAGAGATTACTTACTAAATGGCAACAGTGGCAAAAAATTGTGCTGCTGGTTTGTGTTTCTTACATAAGTTATGGTAAGTTCAGAGGCTTTCTTTAACCTTAGTTTATTTTATTCCTCTTCCTTGTACATCATATCTCCCATAAGAATGATTAATACACTACAGGTGATTTAATGTTTTTACTTCTTAACTGAGGAAAAAAATAGCTCTGTAGCTAGAAAAATTAATTGAGTGGCAGGAGCTTCTGCTGTGTGAGAGGAAATCTGGAGGAAAGAGGATGAATATGATGGGTTAACTGCTGCAGATGCAAGCTTGATATACCTATTGTAGGCAGTGTTTGAGAGGAGCAGGGGAGAGATATGTCTGTACGTAGCAATGTTAACAGTTTGTATGAACTGGTAGAATAATATCTGAAGAATGTCAAAGAAAGAATAGCATTTAAATTGTAGAATAAATTGCATATTCAGGTACATAATCATTTGTGCATGGAAGAACAAGTGTTAAGTGTTCAGTTAACACTGGAGAAGGTACTTATGTTTCTTGCTGCAAAGCATATGGAAAAAGGCTCTTTGTTCCAGAAACAGTAACTTCTCCAGGCCAAGTGATATTGTGAAGCTATTGTAAAACATAAAATACCTTCCTCTGTACATCTATGGAGAGATAAAGTATATGCAGCTGCATGCTACTGTGCTTTATCTGATAATCTAAAATGTGTAACATGCATTCTTATTATTTTTAAGTGTTGTTTTTTTTTTAAACAACAGTTCTCAATTTTGTACTGAACATTTTTTGTACTGAAATTTCAAAATACTCTGTTTTGTGATACTTAAAGTGCTTCAGGTTGCCTATTGTACTATGCTGCTGATAGCATGTTTATGTAGCTCAAAGATCAAGTCAGTATAAAGTATATTTTATATTAATGAAAAATAATATCAGTAATACAAATACAGCTAAGTCAGAATACAACACATTCAATTAAAAATAATAATAATAATTTTTGCCCCTTTCTTCCACAAAAGCTTTCAATAGTGTGGAAATCACATTATTTCCACAAAATAGCACGTTGCAGACATTTATTTGCATTTGGAACTTTTGATCCTTCAAGAACAGATAGTTACTTGTGATCCTTTTTAATAATATGCATTATGAAATTGTGCAAAAATCTTAAACTTCTTATAAGAATGATCTCAAGAATCTGCATTCATTAAAAAATACCCCTTTGTGATATACACATATTGACATTGAATGCAGAAAAATCAGATAGTTCTCTTTTTTTCTCAGTCAAAATGCCTCTGTGAACTACTCCTTATATTCATCCTTAAATAACTGTGACTATAAAATCCATACCCTAGACCTCTGGCTAATTACCAGAAGATAGTAAAGGGCATTTCAACAGCAGCCACATATCTAATCATAGCACTTAAGAAATCTCTTTCTGATGTTTTTCAGTTAAAAAAAAAAAAAAAAAAAAAAAAAAAAAAGCATTCAGATATTTATTTTGTTCAATCTAAAGCTTTAAAAACAGGTATACTGAAATGTTAACATTTCTATTAAAATATTTAAATGCATCCTACTGAGTTCAGAAGTAGATACGCAAAACACATCAAAAGTGTAGTTAAAAAAAATAAAAAAATACCTCAAATTGTAATTAATTTAATTGCTTCACAACATAATTTTATTTTCTTCCTTGTGTTTTTTCTTTTTTTATGGATCTTTGCTTGAAGCAAGCAGGAACTGTAATTAGCTAATTAAGATTCTAAGGCTCAAATATCATTGACCTTTTCTTTTTTGCAATATTGGTCTGCAAGCATAAAAAAAAGTTGTCTTCTCCTCATCTACTTGGAGCTCATAGGGCGTGACTTCTAATTGCATTCTCAGAAATCATCATCCCTAGCAATTTGGATATAGGGCACATATCATTACTTCCTCCTTCCATAGGATTTGCTGAGCTAGAAAGCTGAAAGACGCAGAACTGGGAAGGCCTGTGAATAAATACTACAGTTCTCTGTACTGGTCTATGTGTGGGAGGAAAACTGCATTTGGTATTCCTATTTTTTTTTAGATGCAGGCAACCTTGTCTTAAACAAAGAAATCACCTCTCATCTTGTAAAAAAACTCTCAAACTATACATGAAAAACAAAGCAGACACACAGATGGATGTTTTTCTCCCTTTACAGATCACCTGTATTATTATTATTATTATTATTATTATTATTATTATTATTTTTATATCTTTTGCATTTTTTTGGTAAAATGACATTAAAATCCAGGATTATATTACGGATGAAAGTTCAATAGCATATAGCTCAGACTGCTGTTTAGGCACTGCATTACCTCGAAGGCAAGCAGGCTGTTTCTACTGAATAGATTGTCTAACTTGTTGGAGAATCAACTGTAAATGTGTAGTAAACTTATGAAGCTTCAATCATTTTCTCATCTGTTCTATTGTCTGCAGAAAAGTCATTACCA
Source organism: Chaetura pelagica (assembly GCF_000747805.2). Classification (NCBI taxonomy): domain Eukaryota; kingdom Metazoa; phylum Chordata; class Aves; order Apodiformes; family Apodidae; genus Chaetura; species Chaetura pelagica. The sequence goes on along the minus strand of NW_009953786.1, from coordinate 606,141 downwards.
CAGTATTTACAGCTGTCACAATAGTTAATATGATCTAGGCACAGCTACGTGTTTATCCACTGATGTGATGTGACAGTTTAATAATAATAATCATAATCACAGGTGTATAAGACAAGAATTTTTCTTTTACCCTATGAAGCTGTTGTTTTCACCTTCTATCAAAGACGTTGTCTCCAGTCCCTTAAATTACTGCAATTCAGTGACAATGTCATAGGATAATTTTAGCTTTATCAGCAAATTAAAAACAAATTGCTTTGTCTCTCCCCAATAAGAAAGAAAAGAAAAGGGAAGATAGTATTTTTTCAGATGAAAAATGGTTAATGTAAAAATGAAAATTGTCTCAAAAGGTGAAAAAAGCCCAATAAAATCAGCTGGAAGGGTGTTAAAATCTAGAACAAGAAAGAAACAAAATTCAAAACATAAGGATTTGCTGTGACAAGAAAGCAGAATTGTTTACAGAATACTCAATACATTCATTTACTCCTACATTAGTTATGATTCTGGTTGTTTGGGTTTTTTTTTCCTGTCAGGTTCAGATTAAATGGATTTTTTTTAGCCACAGTCTGAAAGGAAGATGCTTTGGTTGCCAAAGAACTAGGTTCCTATGGATACAGATTTATATATTGTTCTGGTTTGGTTTGGTGGGTTTTTTGGTAGTGGAGGAAGTGCCCCAGGAGTGGCTCTGGTAAGAAGCTGAGAAGCTCCCCCTGCTCCAAACCAGCCAAGGAGCCATCAGAGGGACAATAGATGCACCTCTGCGATTAACATATGAACGAATCAACATAGCACCTGAGCAGAGAAGCACTAGGGTGAGAAGAGCTGTGCTGGAGGAGGAGAGCAGTGCTGGGGCAGGAGAACAGTGCTAGTGGTTGGTGAGGAAGGAGGGGAAGAAGGTGCCCAGGCAGAGTTTTCCCTGCAACCCATGGTGAGATGGCAGCCATGCCCCTGCACTCATAGAGGAACGTGGTGGAACATTCCCTGAAGGCGCCAGGAGAGGTGAACTTGGCCACTGGACTTTGATTTTGTGGCCAGTGGATTTGCTGCCAGTGAACTCTGATTATGCAGCTTTGGAAGACCCTGGCACCAGGGGAGGTGGCTGTTCCCGAAGCAGCCCATAACTCTGTGGGAAGCCCAGGCTGGAGCAGCTCTGGACCTCGTGGGAAGGACTCATGAAGGAGAAGTTCGTGGAGAACTCTCTCCCATGGGAGGGACCCCATGGGGAAGGAGGGAAGGACTGTAAGGAATCTTTCTTCCTGAGGAGGACGGAGTGGCAAGCACTGTTCTGTGTGTTGTCCGTATCCCGTGTGTGTTTGATTGGTGTGATTTTTTTTTATTTTTTTTTTTCCACAAGTTGAGTCTGTTTTGCCCAAGACCTTAATTGGTGAAAAACCCTCCTTGTCCTTTGTCGACCCATGAGCTTTGTCCTCCTTATCCCAGAATGTGTGTGGGGGGGTGGGGGGACAGCTGAGTGAGTGGCCACAGGGCTGTTTCTTTGTTGTCATGTTGGTCCCAAACCATGACATTATATTTTAGATATTTTTTTATGACTAATCCCACATCTTCTCACTCCACCTGCCTTTCAATCACATACAACACTCAAGAGATGAGAAAATGTTAGACAGTCAGACAATCCTTCATTTGTCTTTCATAGCACAGTGAAGCTAGAAACTCTCAAATGGTAACAGAGGAGAACATTGCATTTGTTAAGCTCTTAATCTTAGTGTCAACCAAAGCTTCACCAGATGAAATGAAATTTGTCTCTTGCAGTTGTATGGACATTTGTACTGTAGAAGCTCACTTGAGATCCTGCAGTTGGATATCATGTCAGTCAGTGACTGGCACATTAAAAAGCCAGAAATAAAGCCTTTTGTTGCTATTCAGTGTGAATGAGTTGACACATCCATCAGGGAAAGAATTAAACTGAAGGCTTTAAATGAAAAGGCAATGAATTTATAACAGGATTATACAGTGGCTTGAATCAAGTTTGTACAGTGCTGAGCTAAGAATTCAAAGCAAAACAACAGAGAGCACAAAACATTGGCATTTATAATTGGCTAATAAGACTTCAGCAACACAGAAATTTTACAGCAGCAGTAGATTCTTATGTAGTTAGAATGACTGAAGAGGATTTTAGTTTCTGTGCTTCACCAGTTAGCTTTACGAAATGACAAGTCCATGAGTGGCAAGTTATATCTGTTGTTTCTGCTCCTCAAAAATTGCAGATATATTTAGTCAGAATATTTATTTTGTTTGTTCATGCACATCGAGTCTGGCCTAAAGTTTGTGACAGTTTTATACAAGTAGGGTGGATAAAGTCTAATATCAGATGATAAACCAGCTGTAGTGGAAAGCTTTCAGAACTTTCCTAAATAAGGGGATTTTCATACCCAAAATGTTTACTTCCTTGTACTTACTTTATTTTAAAAGTGAGTTTAGGGCTTTTATAATGGTAGGACTAGATTAAATAAAATGTTCCATATAGCATTTTGCAGACAAACCAAATCTTACATGATAAACTACCAAATTCAATGTGAAAATATAGCAAAGACAGAGAGAAATTATGAAGCATAAATTAGGAAGGAAAAAGCACTTTCAAACAGGATATAAAATTAAATTTTGATGAAGTTAAAACATATAGGAAGGCTATCATTTCAGGTTTAATGTACACATTGCTCCATTAAAAAAAAAAAAAAAAAAAAAAAAAGTAAAAAAATTCTTAGAAGTCAGATTTTATTCATAAGATTTCAGCCAGAAGAATTTACCATTCAGAGGTCATCTCAACTGACTATTCACATACTGTGCTAGGCTATAAAATCAGCTCTCTGCTACTATAGAACATCTTACCAGAAATTAGATGTTTAGCAAATAAACTATTTGGTTGTTTCACACAAATGCTGCATAAAAAAAAAAAGCTTTCCATAGCAATGTTTAATGTATTATTATTTTTTTTATTATTACTAGTACTGCTGCTGCTATTATTACTATTACTATTATTATTTTCCATTGCATGCATATTTATATAAATAACAAGTGACCCCGTGCTTTTGGAATCGTCACTGTCACGTCTGTCAGAAGTGTGGCTTGGAAAATAGCAGTAATTGCATCCATAGAAAGTAATCCTTGTAAAAGGAATTGCATTTAGGAACAGGTATTTAATCTTTAGTTCACATTCATCCACAAGCATCCTAAAGATCCATCTTTTTACTTCTTTTGACCAGCTCTCTCAACAGGCATCTTTGACATGTTGTTTTCCACGGTCTGTGATGCTTCACAGGGTTCTTCATAAACTTCATGTTGCTTATTGGAAGTTGCATTTGCTCAGGTGGTTTGAGAGGTCTTTGGAAGGAAGAGGAAGGATTGAACACCTTGGGCTTTGCAGAAAAGTCTCCTGTGTCCCTATAGTGTCTGCTATCTCAGAGGTAAATCTGTCCTTTCTCCTTTAACAGCATAGGCCACAACTCCAGTGTCACCACTACACTCTACAAACTGATGTCCCCTTTTGTTAGTGTTTCCTAGACTATTCTTTCCTCCTCTGACAAGTCACACAATGGTTGTTTCATACAGCAGTTTTACAGCAGATATCATTCCCTCAGTTTACAGCTTGTCTAACATTATACTGTATCGTGATGTATTCACATGCCTGTTCTACATAACTTTCACATGCATAACTCTCACTGAGTTATTTGGGGATTTTTTTTAGAATTTTGGTAGATTATGTTATGGCTACAAATTTTGAAAAGTAATGATTTGACACTCATTTTTGTAAATAAGTGAATATTATAATAGTAAATGTTCCTTATAACTCTTGATACGGTGTCTCCTTGTTTATTTTTAATAGAGTTACTGTAATGTGGACACTTTCTCTTAATGTGAATGGCAGATGTGTAATATATTTTGTCATGTGATAGGAAAACTGATGTGGCCACACCTCAAATACTCTGTTCAGTTTTGGGCCTCCCACTACAAGAAAGACATTGAGGTTCTGAGGAGAGTCCAGAGAAAGGCAACAAAGCTGGTGAAAGCCTTGAGAACAAGTCTTACGAGGAATGTCTGAGGGAGCTGTGGTTGTTTAGCCTGGAGAAAAGGAGCCTGAGGGGAGACCTTCTTGGTCTCTACAGCTACCTGAAAGGAGGTAGGGATTGGTCTCTTCTCACAAGTAACAAGAGCAACATGGGCTCAAGTTGTGTCAGGGGAGGTTTCAATTAGATATTACAAAAAAATTATTCACTGAAAAAGTTATTAAACACTGGAATACGCTGCCCAGGGAAGTGGTTGAGTCACCATCCCTGGAGCTGTTTAAAAGACCTTAGACATGGTGCTTAGGAACATAGTTTAACACTGGGATTGATAGTTAGGTTAATGGTTGGACTTGATGATCTTAAAGGTCTTTTCCAACCGGAATGATTCTGTATGATTCCTTGAGTAGGTGTCCTTTCAGGGTACCTATTGTTCATGTGTCCATATTTAAAACAAAGGGAGCTTCTTGGTATGTGGGATAAACTTGCATCTTATCTTCACTGTGTCTGTATTAAGATGTGGTAATATCGATATAATAGAAATTTAAGAATAAATAATAAATATGTGTATTGCAGATCTTTTGTAGAAAAGACTGGGAATGTTGTAATGTGTAGATGTTACTTGTTTCTGTGTAGTATAGCTGAATTTTAACTAGCTTAATCTCTTTAAAAGCAGGTATTTCAGATCTTTGATTACATTTCTTGCCTTTTCTAATTTATTTTCTAATTTTACAGTGCAAATAATTTAATTATTTAATTAGTGTGTTTTTTTAATTACATTTTATTGGCTTTTAAGACATTTTTCAATGTTAATCTTTGTTAAATGGTTTACTAACTGCTCCTTTGGAGTGTCCTTTCCAGATTTTTCTTTTTCTCAATGAATTAGAAATTGAGTTGGTAATTTAAATTATTTAGTTTACTGAAATTTTTTTTTTTTTTTCAGAAAAAATGATGGAGTGATTAAGCCACTAGCTATGAAGTACACTATACTCTTCTTTTTATTACTGTAGTGTCATTTATAAGAGTGTATTATAAAAAGATAATATGGTTAAAATGTCTTGACTATCTGATTCTGATACACTGCTTAGGTTTATGTAACTGGAACTTGATTGTCAATTTTTTGTGTTGGTACAGGCAAAGGAAGGTACAAAAAGATAACTCTTCTATGTAATTTTAAATTTCCTGGCTTTTCTCTTTCTCTGGTTTTAAACTTCAGTGTGAAATCTGCTGCACAACATCTTTTCAGCAAAAAGTCAGTGCCAATGAGCTCAGAAATACTCAGAAACATTTCTAGTGTTATGATCTTTTGCTAAATCCAGGTGGTTATTCCAAAGAAACTAACTTAGATTCTTGGCCTTGTGCATTCCACTACCTTACCTAACATTTTCTGCGGGTCTGGACAGCTCTTCACTTTCAGCTGCTTCACTTTTTTTGGTTCACAGAAAACCTAAAATGAAGTAATCTTCACTGAGCAGCTGACAGTACCAAGAAGTTTCAAGTTTGATGAAAATCACAGCTGAAAAAATCCAGAACAATCCAACAACTGTCTGTTTTTTCTGCTATGTTTTTAATAGCAATCATTAATAGATGCTTACATGTACATGTCTGAGGGAACTGGGGATGCTTATTCTGAAGAAAAGGAGGCTGAGGGGAGACCTCATTGCCCTCTACAACTACCTGGAAGGACATTGTAAAGAGGTAGGTGCTGGTCTCTTAGAAGAAACTGGTGATAGAACAAGAGGAAATGGCCTCCAGCCACACCAGGGGAGGTTTAGACTACATATTAGGAAGAACTTTTTCACTTAAATGGTTGTCAGACCAGGCTACCCAGGGAGGTGGTTGAGTCATCATCTCTGGATGTGCTTAAAAGTCATGTAGATGTGGTGCTTGGGGATGTGGCTTAGTGCTGGACTTGGTAGAGTAGGGTTAATGGTTGGACTTAAAGATCTCGAAGGTCTTTTCCAACCTAAGTGATTCTATGATTCTATCCTATAAATCCTTGAGCTGCTAATCTTCAATTTGTAGTTAAAATAGAAAACAAAATAAGAAAAACTTTATTTAAGTGGCATTGAATAAGATGTAGTCTACTGAATGTTTTGTCTTTGTTATTCAGGGCTTCTATTTTTTTTTATTATTATTTTTTTTAAAAATACGTTTAGTTATTAAATAGTTCATATATGAAGATACACTCCTACAGTACCCATAAATAAATCATCCAAGTATATGTCAGCTATACATATTAAATTGAAAAGTGAAGTAAAAAGTATAAGGACTAACAGATAGGATGAGGACTAAATGAAAGTGTAATTTTGAAATAAAAAAAAATAAATTGCAACAGGTTTTATTAGTGTGACTGTTAATATTCCACTGTTAGTATTGTGAGGTAAGAATGGATGGTGTTAAAAGATTAAAGAATTAAAAATTATTTTTATATCAAACCCCATAATTCTGAAATGGATTTTTAAAACTATTTTTGAGCTCCAGTCCATGTTGTTTCAGATTTTTATGAGTAATCTTGAGAGAGAAATTTTGGAGTAAAGTTTCATACAGTTGCAAGAATTTGTGATTTAAAAAATGCACTGAATTTAAAGGATTTAGAATGAAAGATCCAGTAGTGGCAGCAATGTTGTTTCAGGCTCTTATGCTTGTAAAACTATCTTATGCCTTAGGATTTTTCATGCCAGAAGTAGAGATTGTTAGTGAATTTTGCATATAAAAACCTGATACTTTAAAGTAAAAAGAACTTAAAAGAAAACGTTAGTGACACAGTAGTGAAATGAAGATTCACTGTCTCTCCAACATGGAATTCACTAAAAGAACTTTTGATTGACAATTTGGGGTGTATAGTTTACCACAAAAATGTGAACTTCCATGAACTTCCAGAAAACAACAAAGAAGTCTGAAGGAACTCTGAGCACTGCAGCTGCTGAGTTTCTTCATAGCTTTGTTGAAAGGCTACATAAAAGATAGATTTCCAGAGAAGCAGAACAGTTGGACCTTACAAGACTTCTGTGATCCTTAATCTGAAGAATTGCACATATTTATAAGGAAACTAGATGAAGTGAAATTTACAGGTTTGAGGACATATACTCCTGGTTTGGTAGTCAGCCTTCAAGGGCTGTACTTTACCTATAATTCTTCTCAATATTTTGGTCTCTCAAATCCAGTTTTTTTCTCTGTTCTTGTAAAACTCTGAAAAGTAGCAGAATTATCATATTTTTTTTATTTTTTTTTTTTACCAGGTCTCATTCTATTACTGTTTAGATTTATTTTTTTTTTTTTCCCCCCCTAGTGATAAAAGAATCTGATGTTTTCAAACTATACTACATAAAGAACAACTGATGTAAATTCCCTTGTGAATCTTGAGCTCACTGCACTCAGATTAATCCTGAAATTAGAAACCCAGGAGATAAATTTAGATAACAGGATACAGAATCATTGTACAGGTGCCCTGGTCTGAGCCAGGATAGAACCAATTTTATGTCTAGTCATTTTACTTCTCAGTTAAGTCCCTTCTAAGTAGCTGCACTTGCTGAAATCAATGGCATGTTTCTCAGTGTCCACTTCTGGGACAGATAACTCTCAATGTTTGTAGTCACAGTTAGAGAATGGTGTGCAGAACAAATGGCACTCCTTGCTCCTGAAAAACATTGTATGCTCCAGAACCAAATGGGAGTAAAAGGGTCACACCTGCGACTCTCTTGCGGGGAGGAGAGGAGCAGACAGGTGACCAGAATTGACCAAACGCAGTATTCCATCCTGGATGGGTCATACTTGGTATAAATTTGAGTGATCACAAGGGTCAAGCCCTCTTCATCCATTGCAGGAGTCCTGGAAGGATTCCATCTGTTCATCTGCCTTTGATCCAGATCTGTGCATTCCTGGACCCAGCTCCTGTCTGCCGCTGACTCCAGGAGTTGAGTCCCAGACTTTTCCAGGGCCTTCCTGCAACCATGGTTGTGAGCATTACGGGGGGGGGGGGGGGGGGGGGGTGGGGGGGCGGGGTGTGTGTCACAATAGAGATTTTGTATGTATTTGTATGTATGCCATTCTTTTCCTTTTCATTACTATTGCTTCACTAAAGTTGTGTAGTTTAGTTTGGGATATTATGCTTAATTTTGCTGAGTAGTTCAGTCTTTGTAGTTCAGTACTCAAACTTCAAGTGTATGAATACTCTAAAAATACTAAAAATCTTAGAAATAATATCTTAATAGCAGAATTTGTTAGAAAATTTACATTTTATGGAAATGCACCCATGGGTTTATGTCAAATGATGATAATTAAAGGTATTAATAACTCTAGTTAAGTCTTGAAACCAATACAATGCATTAAGGTTTGTAGCTAATTTCATAAAATGTACCATACAGTGCCATTCCTTGACTACTAATATAACCTTGCTTGGTTAGCTGTTCCATTTCCCATCGGTGAGGCAAAATACTCAACTATTCCTTACAACAGCTAGACTTGTGTAGCACATGTTATAATAGCACAGAATAAAACTGTCTTTCCAGATTACTTGCTCTCTGTCCTAGATTTAGGCCATTTTTATTTTCATTTGAGTTTGCTGTAACTTCTGAGCTTGCTTCCAGGATCTATACGTCAAACGCAATTTGTACCAGAACATGGAAAAAAAAATATAGAAATAAGTAACCCTTTCATATTAAACCAAATCTGTTTGAATGAGTTTTATGTAGATCACACTTGTTAGGCAAACCATCCTCTGATTGATGGATTTAGGAGGTTTTGGGGGAGATGGGAAGGTTCACAAGTATTTCAGTCACTAAAGTTTAAGATGCTCCCTGTTTCTGCACAACATCAGTATATCTGAGACTAAAATGAATTGCAGTACTTAAAAACAAGCCATGAAACTGGGTCATTCTGACGTGAAGCTGCTTAGCAACTTCATTGCTCACTTCTAAAAGCACCAGAAGAAATCAGTTAGTTTTATATTATCACTTCTATGTTTAACATTAATTTCTTGTTTTGCATAGAAGGGAAAATGTAATGTAAGTACATTTTAAGAGACTATCTTCATCCTGTTGGCTCTTTATGCATTCTTGGTTTACAAGTAATCAGTTTTTCACCGCTCTGAACAGTGAGGAATTGTGCTATGTCATCAGTGTACAAATGAGTTTTAAAAGATTATTCCAAACCTGTCAGGTTGGATATTTAGTTCAGAAAAATTACAGTGGGAGCTGCAGAGAACAGTAACAGTCCCAACCAATTGTGAAGCTGCTCTAACATTTCCAAGTAATAACAAATTATGGGATTAATTTAAGATCTCAGACAATATTTATGGGAGTTTAAAGAAGTATATATCAAAGCAGGCAGATAGATTTAATTTACTTTTTATTTATGACATATATATATATGAATTCTCTACATAAAATATTACCTATCTCAGAGAAATGAGTGTACTGGAGTATAGCTATATATGTCTATCTGTGGGAACAATATATGATGTGTGTGCAAATCATTCCAATTTGAGACGTATGTGTCAAGACTGCTAATACAAGTTGCCATCATATAAGGGGGCATAAAAGATGGTTTTGGCTCTATTTTGAACAATTAAAAGGATGCTTCCAAGACATAGAATTTGTGTTCATGAGGCACAATGAGGTGATGTGTCATGGCACAGTCTCCATCACCAGCTGGAGCGACTTACCCTGTAACACCAGAGGCCTTGGCTCTAACTGAGCTCCTGCCTGAACTTTGCAGGTCTGGGGCTGCAGTCGTGCCTGGGGCAGCAAAATATAGTCTTGCCTGGAGGAGGTATACATTGTATAGGCTATGTATCACTGAGCAGCGGAGCTGAAGGAGGAAGTCAGCAGACTTTGCAGGAGGAAGCAAAGTGAATGAGTGGGGGAGTCTCTGCTGCAGGGGATAAAGGCCCCCATCTACTGACTGAACTGCTTGTCTAGGGAGTTTTGCTTCTTGCTAGGGCCTTGAATCTGGGGTGAAATGGCTGTTCAGGCCCTCAGACTACTTAGCTCTGCTACTCTTCTATGTGCATAACTTGTTGCCCATCCTTCCTGCCTTGTACCACATCTGTTATTTTGCGTTCATTTGTCCCTGAGCAGCAGGCCTGGTTTTGGTCCATTAGCTGACAAAAATCAGCAGAAGGCCTTTGCTGACTTAAAAGGCATTTTGTTTACACTTATGTGGGGAAGAACCATTTCCCACAGTGAGTACCAATGAAACTGCCAGGGGACACCTGGAACACATAAAGTGTGGCTATAGGGCACTGAAATTGAAGATGAAGGGTATGAGGGGCCCTAGTAGTTCTGTTCTGGATCCTGGCAATGACAGTGAAGAGAAAAATGGATGGATGCTTGTGGATTAGCTGGTCTTTGCACAGATGATGTCAACAGAAGAGATTTGGTTTTTTATGACTGTAGATCTGTTATGGTTTGGGAGACCCGGGTACAGTGTTGGGCACCTATATAGAGAGAGGGTCCTTAGGACCCTGAAAGACTGGAAGGGGTCAGTATTCCCACCCATTTCCTGTCACAATCTATAAAAGCCAGGAAAGCCAGAAGCCGCCCGTTCTCCCTTCCTGCTCTTTTTTCCCTGCTGGGGCTGCTGCTGGTTCCTTCGGCTTCCCATGTGCTTGCTCCAGAATCCAACTGCATCGGGTGCTGTGAGAAGCCATGGACCTCTCCCCTGCAGCGGCCCTGCTTTTCCCATATCCCTGCTGTCATCGAGATCGATTTTGTATATACTTACCTGTTCTTCTCCCATGTTTTAACCTTTTTACCTTGTCTTTTTGTAAATTTGTTTATAGTTTCAATTTCCAAAGTTTCCAAAGTTTAAGTCTCTTTTCCTTATTCCCCTTCTATGTTCCCTTGGGAGGGGATAATAGAGAGCAATTCTGTCCTCTGGTTTTTGGGATTCATCTTTAATATTTAAACCAGGGCAAGGTCTGTATTCTTTCAGGCTCATGGACTGCTGGGAAATGAGAGGATCTGCCTGTCTAGGCAGGGAAGAAGTATTTCTGCTAACTGGTCGGCCAGCCTCTTAAGAATTTTAAATAAGGAACAGAGGAAGAGGGAGAAGATGACCCACAGTCAAGTGATAAAGTGATGAACTAGGTTAATAAAGCAAAGTGAGCTGTGTGGTGTGGAGAATACAGGCCTCATAACCACTGAAACAGTGTTCAATGTGCACTAGCTCAAGTGTTCCTGGCTTTCACAGCAAAGAAAGCCAATTGCATACTGGGCTGCATTAGGAATATCTCACCCTGGTGAGATGCACCTAGAGTGCTGGGTCCAGACCTGGGCTCTAAAGTACAAGACAGATACAGACATCCGGAATGAATCCAGTGAATGGCTAAAAAGATGGTTAAGGGTCTGGAACATCTTACAAATGATAGGAGGTTTTTTTATTGTTTGTTACTGTTTGGCTTTTGTTGTTTTTTGTTTGTTTGTTTTTATGGTGAGGATGTTCAAACACTGAAACATGTTGCTTAGAGAGGCTGTAAAGTTTGTGAGATTGTGGTATAGTCCTGAATAACCCTTTCTAGTTGGTCCTGCTTTAAGCATGGAAGTTGGACTAGATGATCTTCAGTGGTGACTGCCAGCCTCAACAGTGATTTTGTGAATGTCCAAAGTTTAATGGGATAGATTTGAGCATTTGATAGAGACTTGAGGTCAAAGGCTAGAGCATGTACTTCTACCAAAATGAAAGAGAGATAAGAGCATTTGAATCTCCCTGATGTTTATTTGTGTCTTCAGGCATATAAATTCTTGTGGCAGAGCACAGGTGCCCTACAACCCAGGGCTTTTCTATTATCTGTTAAGCTCTCTGGAGCTGGCAGAAGCCATTACACCTTAAGCCCTGATGGGCCAGATATTGTGTCACCTTCTTGGGTTACACTTGATGGCCTTAACAGATTTCTGGTCTTACCCCCTGTTGGGCTTGGAACTGTCAGAAGACACAGGGGCATATGGTTTTCACAGGCAATATGGGGGTTGCTGGAGTGGGATTCTCTGTCAATGAACAGGATCCCCATCCAGTGGGATGTCTTGGCCCAGGTAGGTGAATGAATGTATGACCACAGGTCAGACCTGACTGAGTCCTTAAAAAGGGAGTTCCTGCTCAGAATTCCTTGGTTAGATTTTCCCTTGGAGCAGTGGGTCTGTGAGGAAGGCTGCCCCCTAGGAGACTTCTCGAGGTTGTGTGATCTGATCTTTGGTGAGTGATTATTCTTCTAGATACATCTTTGAGTGAGCCTTGCCCCTGTTGGGCAAGTGATTCTAGGTGCTTGAGGGGGAGCCGTTTTAAAGCTAGTAAAAAATAAATAAATCAAAAGGTTTAGGAATCCTTAAGCAGTTGTGCTGTAGAGTATTCCTGAATGAAATCCAAATCTGTGATGTTATTTTTTATTTATCAGAGTGTTAAATAGTGTTGATTGGCATAGTAAGCCCCTGTATGTTTGTTACAATTCCTAGCAACATTTTTTTTCAAGAATCTTTAAAAAAAATAATCAAAATACTCCAAAGATGTGTTTTTTCCCTGATAAATAACCAGCAAGGGAGCTCGGAAGTAAGTTGAGGAAATCTCCCCAACAATTGAAATGATCTATATGCCCCTAAAAAGATGGAAATAAATATTTATCCAATATTATGACAAGTAATAAAGGAAAAATAAAAGATGGGGAGGACATAAAGTGTTTATTGCAAAATTAGCAATTTTTTGTAGAGACAGTTTACATGCAGTCTTGCCTGGATTACTGTTGAATTAAAAACTCAGAACATGATAAATTTGAACCCTCTAGTATGCAAATACTCTCCTGGGGCAATTGCATCTGCCCATGTTATGTCTTTTCAGTGCAGTGGGTAACTGGTTTAATTCAGTTAACAGGCTTATGCTTTAGGCATACTGCTCCACTGGGTTGCACATAATTCCAGCTGTAATGCTTTCCTAAGGTTTAAGTTAGAATTTTGGCTGCTGCTGAACTTTTGAAATTACTTTATGTGATATATAATTCCAGTAGCTCAATGCTGGTAAAAATCCTAATTAGTACTTAAGTCCAAATGTAAGACGAGTTTGTGAAATGCAATAAAGCCAGATATTCTAAGTATTTTTATAATGTCCTTGTGCAAATGTCATAACATTTTAAGATACTAATAATTCTACTACTTGACAGCATTATGAATTATGAACAAAGCCTATCCTTCTTTCATTCCCCTTTGAAGGATCTTTTTAATGCAAGTAATAAGCAAAAGTTTCAGGTTCTAAAAATACAGCTTCCCAGCTTTCTTGGTCAAACCAGCTTTTTTAAAATCAAGGCAAGTCCACTTTGAGCTTCCACAGAGTCATATATTGAGCATAAATGAGAAAAAATAAAATGACAGAGAAAAAGAGGATGAAAGTAAAAAGAGTAGATATTTTAAATTATTTATAATTCTACTATTGCTGTACTTTGCAAGAAACAAGCAAAAAGCAGATAATTAAAATTTGATTCTTAGTGGTTTTGTTAGGCTTTAAAAAATTTTGTAACAAAATAGTGTACCAAACACCTGAACCCTAGCAGTAGTGATATGAATGCCTTCTGATATATGTATTCACCCATTTATTTCAATTATACCTTTTCTGGCTTGGATAGCAGCTCATGCTAAGTAGATCTGTGTGTGCTTTCTCAGTTTTCTCAAAATGTAAACCAACAAGTGAAGCACCAAACAATCTTTATGCCTCACAGAAAATGCTATTGGGCACAATGAAGACATTGGCATTTTTATGTCTGGTTCAAGAACACTGTGAATGCATATCTCAGATATCAGGCCAATATTGACTATATTTTAAAATAGATTTCCTTCCCTTTTATTTTTGTCTGAAAATCTACTTGAGTTTAAGCTGTGCATCTGACCAATTTTATTCAAATATTCCTCATCTTTCTCTACACTCAAAAAAGCATTGTAATTTCAAGTGTTTCAAAGTTAGCTGCCTCAGGCTGGCAACTAATAATTCTGTCTCTTTCTGGAACTTAGAATATACTGTCATATTCAGTGTAAACCAATGCCTTTTCTTGGGATGAGGCACTCAGTACTCTCTCTAACCTTCCAGAACACAAATGCCTGTGACCTTCCCTTCTCTCTCCAGTAATTTATCACCACTTTCACCATCATGCCAGCAACTTTCAAGTACTCCAGGCATCTCCTTTTACCCTGAAGTAACTGGCAGGAAATAAAAGGGGGGGGGGAAAAAAAAAAAATAGCTGAAGAAATATTTATTCAGTTTATGCATTTCACTTTAATCTCTTGAGAGCTGGCCAACTGACTGACCCTTCCTATCTCTCTGTTATGGTTTGAGGGGGAAGAAACTAATTTTATGGTATTAATATGATTGCCTAGAGTGACGGTATTGCTTAGGACCCTGAGGGATCCAGGAGGCAGAACAGAGAGATAACTCCTTCCCATTTCCTGCCATACCCTACAAGCGCCAGGAGGGCAAGAAAGTCCACACCTTCCTCCTTCCCTTGTCCCTTCGCTCATCTGGTGGACACCTTTGAGAGAGGCTAGAGCTCTCTTCAGCTTGCCATGTGTTCTGCAGGATCCATCTCCATTGGTTGCTTGGAAGAGCCCTGGACCCTTTTCCTCAGTTGGCTCTGCCATAAGGGACTTTCAAATGCTTATATCAGCAACCATTGGAATCAGGTTTTGTATATATTTGTGTAATTTTCATTATTATCCCATGTGTTAGTACTCTTCCCTGTGATAAATGAGAATGTGTAAAAGAAGCATTCTTTTTGACTGGAATTGCTTGAAATAATCACAGAGAAAACATCAGACTACTTTAGAAAACAGCCTGGTTACAAAATTAGACTAAACATTTGATTTGATCTTCCTAAAGACATGAAACAAGTTAGAGATACCAATTTTCCATTTACTAGTGAAGCAGTCTTATTTTAGTGATTTGATAATAAAAAAAATGACTGACATAATGTTCCACATATTCACTCAAAACTTGCCACCTGAAGGGGTGGTGATGCCTTTAATGTTTTGCATGATAACATCTACAACTTGGGTAAGACTTGAGAAAGAAATAATCAGTTTGTGGATTTCAAAATTTAGCCTTAAGAATCCTTTATTTCTATTAAATCTGTAATATTGTTTGTTAGGTTTTGTACTTCTACTCTGTGGTCATTTGCTGCATTATATAATCCATACTTTCAGAAACATTTTAAAGTATTTACTTGGAGAACTTAACTTATTTGGATAAATTCCTTGAGCTCCTAATATGCAATTCATGTCAATAAATCAGCAGTGTGCTGCTTCCTTATGGTGGCATCTGTCTTTTGAGCATTGTGTCCTTTTCTACTTCCTGACCTGGATATTTGAGCCTTTCCCTGTTATTTTTTTCACTCTTTGGAAGAAGCAGACTATCCACGGTGCACGGTGTTTGTAGTGAAGAGAAACTACTGAGGCATTAGATCAGTTGGCATTTTCACAGTGAATAGTGTAGAAGGGGTTATCGAAAATGAAAAAGGAAGATAAATCCATATTGTTTACATTTCAATATGTTTTCAGCCTGAAGTTCAAAATGGATGATTTAGGACAAAATGAAGTTCCCAGTGTGATACAGGCTGATCACAATCTGTCACAATAATTAATGGCAGCCAGATGCAGAGCCAGTCTTAATTACTTAGTCAACTTCCAGGAGAATTCCTAAAAGAGGAAAAATTAAATCAATGCCTGGCAATACTCAAAATAGGCTTTAACAATGAAGAGTAAATTAGCTTGACACCAGTAATGTGAGGGAGATGAATTGGCAGTAAATTAGTAATTAAAATATTTATTTTCACATTTAGGGTGTTATTGAAGTTTTTTGTTGCTTTGATACAGAATGAGATTGTTGACTTCTCTCTTATGAACAATGAGTCATAAATAGTATAGCTTTCAGTTCAAGAATCACATGAATTTGATTGTTTAACCTTCCTTTCAGATTTAGTCATAAATGCTCTTTAAAATATTTATTTTCATTAACATGTCTCAGGGTCACTGGAATTAGATTTAGGTCAAGCAAGAGATTTGAGTTTTTGATCTGGTTATCATGAGAGGTGCTTCAATACTGATAATTTATAGTAGATCTAACACAGTTTCATAATCCTTCAGACTAGAAGAAAGAACAGCTTGTGACAAGGTAATTTGAAAGTTATGATATAATGACCCAGTAGCTGCACTACAATATCAGTTCCTATTTTTATGCCTGGAAGAACAAACATATTTTCCTACTTTGTTTTTTAATACCTAAGATGTTTATGAACTGCAGCAGACTATGTATGCCTCAGCTAATATTGTTTTAATATAATAAAGCTGCCCTGGAGTGAAAATACCCATTTTTGCAACAGCTTACTGGAAAATTCTAGTCAAAACCAATTATCTGTGGTTATTTTCAAGCTTGTAGATCATTCATTATTAATGGATGAGTTAATTAAATTAATTTCAGTTAAAATGTTGAGACACAGCAATTCCTGTTGAGGTGATATGCCAAGGTACACCAGGAGATGTCTGCTTCTTCATTAATTTGGTCTTGATTGAGGTTAGGTGAATCCCTCTGAGAATCTCTTAGCAAGCCTTAGTCCTTTAGGTGAGAATCAATTTCTGCTAAAGTCAGTCTTGTGTGTAGAGGTGATTTGTTTTCTCTTAGTTCAAATAAGATATTGAGAGTTACATTAAGGCTCCCTATATACTGACTGCTTTTAATTGTGAAGCATGAAGATTAAAGTTGCCTTCTTTTGCAAAACATAACAGCTGCTGCTGCTCTTGTGTTTCCTGGTGAGTTGAGTAGATTTTATGACCTTGAATTGGGTTTGACCACTGGGTACATATTTTAGGTTTTCAGTAGACTCTGTTTCAAGAATAGGTAAGTAGAAGCAACGCAAATTTTTCTTAACAGGAGAGAAGTTCTCCTGAGGTCCATCTGTTCCAGGCCATTAGGAATGTCTGAGTAGCCTCTGCAAGTATCTCATGATACGTATTAGAGAGCTTTCACCGCTTAAATTTCTCAGCTTCCCATGCAGAGCTAGACAAGATGACCTAATGATTTTTTCATCTATTTCTCCATTCACCAGGAAAGATACAATGACAGCAATTTACTTAGATGTTGAAATACTTTTCAGTAGTGACCAGAACTGGAGATGTGCATGGTTGCACTTGTGTCCTGTTCTCTTTGGTGGACTCAGCCTAATATGGTGCATGGTTTGGTATTATGGTCCTTTTTGTTTCTTGTCTTTTTAGTGAAGCAGGCTTTCCCTAGAGCGTGCTGGAAGTCTGAATATCTGCCAGACAGAACTTAAAACTGTGTGGTCATCTTAGATAGTTCTGACAGTTAATACAAGGAGTTTTAATTCATTTTTGTCAATAAAAGAGATGGAGGATATTCCTTTTTTCTGAGCTTTTTCCAACATAGGATCTGCTGGAGGATTATGGACAAGTAGGTCGTACAGTAAGATAAGATTAATTTTGGTAGCATAATTGTTTTGTATCACAGCATGATTGAGGTTGGAAGGGACCGCTGGAGGTCATCTTGTCCAGGCCTCCTGTTCAGGCTTGGTCACCTAAAGCTGATTGCCCAAGACCATGACCAGATGACTTGAATGTCTCCAGGAAGGAACACACCACAGCCTCTCCGGGCAGCCTGTGCTAGTGTTCAGTCATCCTCTCAGTAAAAAAAAAATGTTTCCTGATGTTCAGGAGGAACTTCCCATGTTTCAGTTTGTGCCAAATGCTTCTATGACTGAGAACCACTGAGAAGAGCCTGGCTCTGTCTTCTTTGCAACCTTCTTGCAGGTATTTGTACATGTTGATGAGTTCTCTTCCCCTAGTTGATCAATCCCAGCTTTCTCAGCCTTTGCTTATAGAAGAGATGCTTCAGTCCCTCCATCTTTGTCCTTTTCACTGGACTCTGTAGTATGTCCATGTCTCTCTTGAACAGAGTGAGACACAGGACTCCAGGTGTGGCTTCATCATTGCTGGTAATGACATTAAAACTATTTTTGTTTAATTAATAGTCAAATTGAAATTATGGTGAATTCATTTGTATGTGGCCAGACACTAAAATTCTGTTAGGGCACTAGGAGGGCCAGTGGCACCCTAAGGCACACTTGAGTTGTGTCAGGGGCTCCACTAGGTGGGCGATGTCAAGGCCTGGTAGCCAGGGCCTATCCCAGTGCCCCAGCAAGGAGCAGAGCAGCTGGGGTCAGCTCCAGCCCCGTGCATTTGGCATCTCCCTGGGAGTGGGAATGGGCTGAGGTCAGGTCAGGACACAGGCCTGTGGGCGACCCCAACTCAGTGAGGCCCATGGCCGAGCAGGGCATGGCTGTGTGGAGCTGGAGACCACTCTTGATGTGGCAGCATCGCAGCAGGAACTGGCAGCTCTAGGGGGTCCTGTGCTCTAGGCAGTGTGGAGGGAGTCCCCAAGGGGCTGGGCAAGGACAGTCAAGGCTAGTAGTGCTCTCAGATATGTGACAAATCCTTACAGTTATATTTGTGTTACACTCAGTTTGGTTTCGCATGGGACTTTGATATTGGCACTTCTATCTAAAAAAAGTATGGTGTGTTGACAGAAAGTATTATATTCCAGAGTTCTGTGTTTATTATGCAAATATGCTTCTTTTTTCTTTTCAGGAGTAGATGTCAGTTATGTCTAAAATTGCCAAAAATAGGACTGTGAATCTTATTTTTCTTGTGTATATTTGCTATATTTGTTTGGCATGGAGCTGCTTGGATAAGGTGGCCTTATCAGGGTGACTTCTGGTTTCTAAAAAGGAAAAGAGAAGTATAGGAGAGGCTCTGCATATAAATTATTCCTGTACATATCTTATTTTTTTTTAATAAAGAAATAAATAAAAAAAAAAAGACGTGGAAACAAAGACATTAAATATAGCCATCCTGGTGTCAGCTTTGACTTTTTTCTGCTTTCCTTCTTTTCTAGATGAAAATATAGTAAAATTTATTTAATATGTAAGCCTATGAAAGCCTTCTGCATATAAGCAATTAAAGTGGATTATCAAGTATTTTGAAGTTTCGGTCTGCGTTGGCCAGAAGCTTGAACTGAGAATGTGAGTAAGATTTAAAGGAAACAGCCTGGTGGCTAGTGACAGCTGCTAATGGCACAACAGAAGTAGAAGTGACAAGGTATTACAGAAATTAGGGCAGAAGCCATGTTGCTTTTTCCCTGCTGTCCTCAAAAAGCCCTGTGAGGAAAAGGATTGGAAACAGGATAACTACAGCTGAGGGGAGAGATGCACTTGAAGCAACAGAGGAGCTTAAAGGAGCAGGGGAGGGAGATAGCTCAGGAAAAAAAGGATCTAAGAGCAGTACTGCTGGGAGAAATACTAGGACTTTATGAAGGCAAGAAGTAATTTTAAAATGGGCATAAATTGGTGCTGTTGCTGAAAAAAATAATCTTTACTTCCATCACTGGCTGCTAGCCTTCACTCACTCTTTCTGCTCCGCAGTCCATTAACTTGCCAAAAACATGCCTCATTTTAACTCCGCATAAGACATAGTGGGAGTAGAAATGCAAACCAAGAAGAATGAATTAGGTGTTAAGATTGCTGCTTTTGATGCTGCATGGCTTAGATCTACTGATGAAACTACAGTCTGAAAGGAGCTGGAAGACGAGTGAGTGATGGAATAGCAATGGATATGAGAAGCTGGAAGGGAAAAAATGGGGTGTAAATGAGACATAAAGGCTGGAGACAAGGACAGGCTAGAGCAATGGGGTACTGAAGAAGGCGTAAGAAGTGCTAACTCCAGTGACTTGGCATTTCCTTGGTATCAGAAGTAGTGTAATAGTTACTGGAAAATGTTTCTAGTTTCCATGTGTTGGGTAACTCATGTGAAGTGTCTCTTCCATGATGATTACCTACCCTGTTTCCTCAGAGGATTAAGTTCTGAGTATCCGAAAGTTCTTAGCTTCATAATGATCAATTCTTCCTGAGAATCAATAGTACACATTGTTCAGACCAAGCTCTCGATAATGAAGGATTAATTTCTTCCTCCTGTTTTATGGGGTATTTAACAGTTGACTTATCAAATGCTTTGGATGGATTAAATTGTTTTTAATTTACAGGGAGGAAGCAACAGCCAGATTAAATTCAGAAGCTGATTTGGCAGTCTCTATTAGAGAAATATATATATATTCACAAATAATAATAATTAAAGGATTATCTGTGACCATATAGTTCTGGCAGTTGCTACTTTTTCCATTGCTTGGGAAATATTATGTAAATGTATCTATTTTGCACAAGACCTCCTTGGGGTCTTTATGTTTTGTTGTTTGTTTGGGGTTTTTTTACATCGTCTGCTAAAAACATTGAAGAAATGTGAAATAATTTTCTACTTCTTTAGAAATCTAGCAAGTATCTGGGAGCCATTTATCTGTTTAACAGCATATTATAGCAGAAGTGGTAATAGAATTAAGTGAACTCTTCTAATTGTATTAGCCTTTGTCACAGTTTGTAGGTGAGGAATTTCATTGCCGTTTTAAATGGTGTGATGTATCTCTGTGTTCACATTGAATTGCATCTAGATGAGCTCTTCTCACATAACTGTGAAATCAGGAAGCACTACATAATGCTACTAGAGAGATGGACTTCACATCTTCACATTTTGGATAGTGTTGCCACATGTTCAATTAATATGGCAGAGTTATAAATATGCAAGGTAATCATGAAATGGAGGGCATCCAAATGTGTCGGGTTTGGAGATCTTAATTCTGTGAACATGTGCTTCTGCTTTGAATTGCAGTCAGTATCTCTGTAATTAGAGTATGACATGCCTTTATGTTAATGAAGGTTTCCAAATCATCTTGGAAGAATATGATTCTCCTACAGAATCACATGCTTTTTTGAGCCCAGTACTTAGATTTCAAACTATCATGCTTGAATTACAGGCTGTTAATTGCACTTTAATTAGAAAATCACCTTAATGTCCAGGTCAAGTTTTAATTCCAAGCCTTCAAAGCTTCAACTCATTTAGTTCTACTTACTCAGTTTTCAAATGAATTTAGTTTTAAAGATTATTAATCCATTCTCTTTTAGGGGGAACAATATTAATGAGTTAAAAGTCTACTGTATATATTAAAAACATTTGGTCATTCAGATTATTCAGTGTTTTTATTAAAATCTATTTTAAACTGATGAATAGGAATATAAGTATGAATTTGTTCATGTGAATGTAGATAACATTTAATGAAAGTTTAGCTCTTAAACATTTAACTTAGATAAGGAATCACTTAATAAGCTTCTTATAAAACCCAAGCTGCTTAGCATAAATAATCATGTTATGATTTATTGCACTTTTGCATTGTTAAGGAAACAAATCAAGAAGTGATTAATTTATGTACTTTAATTTATTTGCAAAGTAAATATTTGCAAACTTAAAAGAATCAGTGTTTTCTTAACATTGATTGTTGCAATTATTTTTCATAATACAGTCACAAACTCCAACCAGTCTTCTACCTTGGCCTTTAAAATAAATTATTTCAGTAGATAAAAGCAGATAACTGCATTGGCATAATGGATGTTATGGAAAAAACCCCACAGAAACACATCCATTTAGAGAAGCTGTGCTAGTACCTGGAGCACAAGAATAAGAAACCTTGCTCTCATGGATATGTGATACATTAGCAGGCATCATCTGAAGGACATTCAGCTCCTACAGAAAACCATTCTTCTTTTAGCTGAATGGGGTTTTTTTATTTAATTCTCCTACCTATAGCAACTTCACATTTCATAGAGGCATCTTATGAAAATTTGAAAGCTTAGTACAAATCTTCCCTAGATATTTCACAGTCACAGAATGGTTGCTGAGTTTGGAAGGAAACTCTGGGGACCATCCAGTCCAATCCCTTGCTCAAAGTAGAGCCAAGAGTAGGTTACTCAGGACCATAATCTGTTGTGATGAAGACTCCAAATTCCTCTGGATATCTGGTCCAGTGTTTGTCCACTCTCACAGTAAAAAATATTTTCTTGTGTGGGAATTTTCTTTATTTCAGTTTGTGCCGTTGCCTCTTGCTCTTTCACTAAATATGGCTGAGAAGAGTCTGTCTCTGTTTTCTTTGTTCCTCTCCAACTGATATAAATGCATTAATAAGATGCCCCAGAAACTCTTTTTCTTGAGTCTAAACAGTTCCAGCTCTCTTTAGCCTTTCCTCATGTATCAGATGTTCAAACCCTATGAACATCTTCATGGTTATTCACTGGATCTGCTTTGGGATGTCAATACCCAAATTAAGCATCTAAAAGGCTTGCTATTGTCTGTGCTTTGTGCCAAAATCAATCAATATTGTACAGGCATTTTGTGTTTCCTCATTCTCAGTCATTTGAGTCTTAAGTAGGTTGCTATTATTGAATTTTTTTTAAAAAAAGGTTTTATTACATATGGTGCTTCAGAAGGCAAAATTTACCAAAAGCAATTTTAAATCTTTATAAGCAACCTTATTTTGATATTATTATTACCTTAAAGATTTTTAGTGGTTTTAAAGAATAGTTTAAAATCAATCTATGTCAATTAAGCACTTAGTATATATAGTGCAATTTATAATTGTTATACTAGATTCATATGTCTGTACGTACTGACTTGACCTGCAAAACATGTGATTATTATCAATCATCCATCTTCTACTAGAGACTAGTGAAAGAGTGAAATACAGTGACATAATGGGAAATAGCAAATGCTATAGAAAACTGTAATAACAACCCTGCACTGTTAAATAGCAGTAATTGACCTGTGATGCCTTCCCTTTCACCAAATGTGCTTGCTATGTCCAACATTTCTTTTACTTGAATTATTTAGTAGTTGAAGGCATACCTCTGGTGAGTTAAATTCCAAATCCCCAAATATTAGTTTATGACGAGGATCATCAACTTTCACTGAATTTAATTTCAAATCCCAAAGTGTGCATTGAAATTTCAATTAATATTTCTAGGGCTAATTACTCAATTTCTATATTTATAAGGGAACTGGCACCTCATAAATATCATGTTGTGCTATTATCTCCATATGTGCCTGTTCTCTCTAAATATAGAAAATCAGCAATTAGCACTAGAAATATTCATTAAAGTTTGAAGGTAGATAAATAACAAGTCAGAATGCCATTTATTTATTATAATTTACAAGGCAAAGAACATAAAAGACTTCTCATTTGATTCATGTACCCCATCCTAGTCACATGGAATACTTAATATGACTGAACTGCCACTAGATAAAATTAATACTATTTAGTAAGACAATATGCTAAGTGGCTTGTTAATTTTGGCATGGCACAATACCTTGTTAAGTTTTGATTAACCTCATCTCTAGATTGAGGATTGCAAAACTGTCTTAGAGGTACTTTTTTGTCCCCACATCTATGACTAGGATTAGTTTTTTTTTCAAATAGAAAACAAAACCATAAAGTGCACCAAAGGTATGCTGTATGTCAGGCATTTAGGGTTTTGTTGGTTTTTTTGAGAAACTATCTGTCAAACAATCAAGTCAGTGAGCCACATGTGCTGAGAGCTGAGTCAGACAGGCAAGACTAGAAGGTACAAAACTGAACTTATCATGGTAATTTTTGTACCTCGATTGATCTAGTTTCTCTTTGCACATACTTACTGTTGCTCATTTGGTGCTGCACTGCTTGCTATGTTTGAAAAGTTTTCAATACTTGTCCACATTGTAGAAAGTTTAAGGTTGGAAAGCACCTTAAAAATCACCTAGTTCCAACCTCCTAGCCATGATTAGGGACATGTCACACTAGACCAGACTGCATAAGGCATCATCCGTCCTGGCCTTAAACATCTTCAGGTAGGGGGCATCAGCAACCTCCCTGGACAATCTATTGCAGCACCTTACCTACCCTCCTGGTGAAGAATTTCTTCCTGATGTCTAACCTAAATTTACCCTCTTTCAGTTTAAAACCATTACCCCTTGTCCTATCACTACCCTCTCTGGTGAAAAGCCCATTCCCAGCTTTTCTGTAGGCCTTCTTCAGGTACTGGAAGGCTGCTACAAGGTCTCCCCAGAGCCTGGTCTTCTCCAGGCTGAACAGCCCCAAATCTCTCAAACCTTTGATCATCTTCACAGTCCTTCTCTGGACCCTCTCCAACAGCTCCATGTCTTTCCTGTGATGAGGGCTCCAGAGCTGTACACAGTAGTCCAGGTGTGGTCTCACAACAGCAGAGTAGAGGGGCAGAATCACCACTCTGGCCCTGCTGGCCACACTTCTTTTGATGCAGCCCAGGATGTGACTGGCCTTCTGGGCTGCGAGCACACACTGGTGGCTCATGTCAAGCTTATCTACTACCACCCCCAAGTCCTCCCCCTCAGGACTGCTCTCTAGCTGTTTTCCCCACATATTTTTCCCTAAGCAATAAATTTTCCTTTAAGCATACAGTTAATGCAAAACATTAAAAGAAAGTTTTGATTTTATGAAAGTAGGGAGAAAGAAGTATTTAGAAAATCCTATATAGAAAAGCCTAAGTATAGCAAAATATTTAGAATGTGCTACATTTCAATTATAATTTGAGAGGAAAATATTGTGGTAGGGTAACCTCTATAACTGTTAAAAAGTGTATGTTATTTTAGCAAATAGGATTAAGCAACTTTGTGCACACAAGGAGGTTCTTGTGAGAGAATAATTTGCTTTGCCATTCTCCAAAGTTTAATATATAGAACAGTGTTTAGTAGCAAACATAGCACAAGAGCCAATAGAACCATGATGGGATATAACATCAGTGTTCCAGTTGCTTTAGGAGACCATCTGAAAAGGGTTTCCCAGCATTGATGTTTGTCCCTTTTCTTCAGTTTTTCTAAGACATGGTGTATCTCTCTTGCATCATGATGGACAGTTACTAGGGTGTTCTGTTCACTGTTTCAAACCAAATTTAGCACTTAATTTAGGTAGTTCTGTTTCAACAGTTTTTTCACTAGCATGAGATCCATTCCAATGGAGGGAGGTAGTACATTTTTATATAATGTATAGTTTGATTGGAACAATCAATGGGTTGTGACAGGAACTGAATAGTAGAAGTCACATCCTAAATTTTAGTAGAATTACAAATGCAGATATTTAAGTGGTTATTCATCTTTACATGGGTGTTATTTATAAGTATATTATCACAGAGCATTCTTATACAAACATACTTATTTCCAATACATACTAGTACAGTTTTAGGGGTTTCATTGGAGTGTATTTCAAAATGACAAATATTTTGCTCAATGTCAAGACTGTCTTGAGATTTGATGGTGTTACTTTCACAGATAAATCCTTGTTGTTCCCATACAACACATGCACTAACATAAACTGTTTTCCATTTGTTTTCATTTTTTGGGGGCCCATATTCTATGAACCAATGTATAGAGTATAGTTTTATTGTGATTTACTCCAGTGCAATGATTGGATGTATTTTATGTATCAGAGCACTGCATATTGTCAAAACAAAAGCTGTGGCTTTACCTCTTATGGAGTCAAAGGTGAAATTTACTGACTACCACTAGGATTGGAAATCCCTTTCAAACTCAGTTGTATTCTTCCAAATTACTATTTGAATTTTGGTGGCAAGATGCCCTCATCGCCTTCCCTTAAAATTGCTGTCACAGTAGATTGCACCCTCGACTGAGAAATGTGTGATGCAGGGTGTACTAGAATTACCATATTGATTAACTTAAATAAATGCAGTCAGTGAAGGTCTCCACCCTGTGGACTGTACTTGTTAACATGTGAACTGAATTTGGTTTATGCTGGTGATGATTGCTCCCATGGAAAAGATAAACAAATCTCCAATGTTCAACCTGGTCTTCAGGGACAGCGTGTTGGTATCATTCTTGGTATTGTTCCTGGGATGGGAAAACAAAACAAGTCTAAGCAGGGCTTTGCTGGATGGGTTACCTTTCAGTGTCCCAACTTTAACTGCTTGGACTAGAGACAAAAGTTCTCTTCTCCATTTGGAATATCTTTGTTCTGTCCCTTTAAAAGCCTTTGGACTGAATAATACAGGTTTCTCTAGTCCATCAGAGTCTGTTTGGAATAGATTGCAGTAAGTACCATGTTCTACAAAACTCCCATTTCCCTCAATAGGATTGCAGGTTGCTGCTTCTTACCCCACTGTTTCAGGGGAAGGTCCTCCAATTAGAATATCATTAATGTGTTGATATAGTTTCATATCTTGAGGGAGAGTGACTTCTTGCAAGACTTCATCAAGAATCAGCATAAGCAATCATGGGAGAATGTTTATAACCCTGTGGAAGTCTGTTAAAGCTATCTTGTATGCCTTTCCAAGGAAAAGCAAATTTTAATTTATTTTTTCTAGTTCTGCCATCTATGGGTGTCCTGCTACTTGCAAAGTAGCTGTTAAATTTGCAGTATTTGGTACAGTAGCAGTCAGAGGAGCTGTGTCAGCATTTAGGAACCAATAATCAGTTGTTAAACACTACTTCTTGTCTGTTTTTCAGACTGGCCAGACAGGTGAATTGTATGGGGAGCAAGTTTTGGAGATTATTTTATGTTTTTCTAAATCTGTTATTACTTCAGAAATTTGTGCTGTGGCAGCAATTGGTTACTCTGAGACTGTGGTAACTTTTAAATCAGGGAGCATGGGGGCTGCATGATGTAAAGGCAATGTGACCTCCTATTAGGGTTGATGCTTGAGCCAAAGTACCATGCACTGTCATCTAGTAGTCACCAAATCTGGCCATTCGAACATGGAAACATATATTTTTTTTCATTACATTCTTTAATTACAAATCAAGTAGACAATATACACTCAAGTAGACAATATAAACTTTTGCAGTTTGGCAAGTAACACTTGTTCCATTTGCTCTGGTGAATTAAACTCTTTGCCATCTGGATCATACACCCAGCTTCTCAACGTCTTTTTGCCTTAGTTTTTAAATTTCTTCTCTTGTATCTATTTTTTTATTATTATTATTATTTCTTAATTTTATTTTACCAGTTGTTGTCAAGGTTCAAATGGAATCAGAACATATTCTGTTTCAATGATGGGTCTAACCTCATATTCAGAGGACTCTGACGGAAACAGAATAATCTTCTGGTTAGCTACTGTAATGTTCCTGAAAATAGGCCATTTGGATCAGATCGTATGGTGTACTTTTTTTGGTGAAATCCCCTGCTCCACCCTATGGTCTGGTAGTTTATTCTGTTTTAATAATTGGCCTAGGGATGTATTGAGGAGATTCAGGTGAATGGAATAACTTTCATGTGAACTATTGTTGTCGGAATCAGCCCAAATTTTACCATCTCAGTCTTCAGGCTAGTTTTCTAAGTTCAGCTACATCTAATGATTCTGGATATTTCATTAATGTCATTTCAATGCATTCTCTTAATTCATCCAATTTTGAATAAGCTTCCTGAAGGGTTATTTTGCTGTTATTAATTCCTTAAGGATAGTATAACCTTAGCAATTTCATGCCCTTCTATTTCAGCCTGCAAGTCTTTTATTTTATTCATCATCTCCTTCCTTTCTCAGTATGCTGCTCCTAAACATGTTCCTAATATTTTGTAAATTCTACCCTTATCTCCGCCATCTTTAGTTGACCATCTGGCAGCATTTAGCTGTTTTTCTACTGCTTTCTAATTACACCAATTATTGCAGACCTATTGTTCTGAAAAACTGGGTTTTGGATTGATACTATGTTTTTGTAAGTAACCAGTGATATCACTTCCCATCCTGCTGACTATGTCAATTGTTGCAGATGAGAGTGGAAAGTCTAAAGGTCTCTTAAGAATCATTATCAAAGGTGTCAATATAAGCTGATTTTAATAGAGATTTATGAAAGTGCAACTTAACAGGTTTCTGTAGGAAGATTCACCCCATTACTTATTATATGGAAGGGACGTATAGGGCTTGGAAATGGATGGGAGTGGCTTACACATGGATCAGGGGAAATTATTTATACAGGGATATGAAAGATTGAGTCAGGATTGCGCTAAAGCAATTTGCACAGGAATCAGGCAAAGGAGTGAGGAAAACCCTCCAGCTGAGTCATGAGGTTCAGAGTGGACCCCCTTGCTTTCTAAACTCCTTCTCAGAGTGCAGTCTGGGTGCAGCTGAATTCAACAGTTTACGACTAAGGGGTTTAAGTGTAGGGATTTCAGTGTAGTGCTTTAACACATAGTTATGGATGTGGTGTGATTTGAAATAGCAGTAAATTAAGGTTAACACCATTATAACTTAATATAAAAAATCTGTTAGAATCAATACAGAGGTTCCGTTAAAAGTCTAACAAAATTTCTGAACTATGTGGGCACACACAGACACTGAGATACAGAGGTTATCCTGTTAAGATGTTAAATTTGGGTACCTAATTTCATGAAAAGAGTTGCAATATAACCCTGATTACCACACAGAGTCAAATTATAACAACTTAATATAACTTGATTTTTTCCCCTCTATTTAAGATAATGTTCCTGAAAATAGGCCATTTGGATCAGATCGTATGGTGTACTTTTTTTGGTGAAATCCCCTGCTCCACCCTATGGTCTGGTAGTTTATTCTGTTTTAATAATTGGCCTAGGGATGTATTGAGGAGATTCAGGTGAATGGAATAACTTTCATGTGAACTATTGTTGTCGGAATCAGCCCAAATTTTACCATCTCAGTCTTCAGGCTAGTTTTCTAAGTTCAGCTACATCTAATGATTCTGGATATTTCATTAATGTCATTTCAATGCATTCTCTTAATTCATCCAATTTTGAATAAGCTTCCTGAAGGGTTATTTTGCTGTTATTAATTCCTTAAGGATAGTATAACCTTAGCAATTTCATGCCCTTCTATTTCAGCCTGCAAGTCTTTTATTTTATTCATCATCTCCTTCCTTTCTCAGTATGCTGCTCCTAAACATGTTCCTAATATTTTGTAAATTCTACCCTTATCTCCGCCATCTTTAGTTGACCATCTGGCAGCATTTAGCTGTTTTTCTACTGCTTTCTAATTACACCAATTATTGCAGACCTATTGTTCTGAAAAACTGGGTTTTGGATTGATACTATGTTTTTGTAAGTAACCAGTGATATCACTTCCCATCCTGCTGACTATGTCAATTGTTGCAGATGAGAGTGGAAAGTCTAAAGGTCTCTTAAGAATCATTATCAAAGGTGTCAATATAAGCTGATTTTAATAGAGATTTATGAAAGTGCAACTTAACAGGTTTCTGTAGGAAGATTCACCCCATTACTTATTATATGGAAGGGACGTATAGGGCTTGGAAATGGATGGGAGTGGCTTACACATGGATCAGGGGAAATTATTTATACAGGGATATGAAAGATTGAGTCAGGATTGCGCTAAAGCAATTTGCACAGGAATCAGGCAAAGGAGTGAGGAAAACCCTCCAGCTGAGTCATGAGGTTCAGAGTGGACCCCCTTGCTTTCTAAACTCCTTCTCAGAGTGCAGTCTGGGTGCAGCTGAATTCAACAGTTTACGACTAAGGGGTTTAAGTGTAGGGATTTCAGTGTAGTGCTTTAACACATAGTTATGGATGTGGTGTGATTTGAAATAGCAGTAAATTAAGGTTAACACCATTATAACTTAATATAAAAAATCTGTTAGAATCAATACAGAGGTTCCGTTAAAAGTCTAACAAAATTTCTGAACTATGTGGGCACACACAGACACTGAGATACAGAGGTTATCCTGTTAAGATGTTAAATTTGGGTACCTAATTTCATGAAAAGAGTTGCAATATAACCCTGATTACCACACAGAGTCAAATTATAACAACTTAATATAACTTGATTTTTTCCCCTCTATTTAAGAGAAGTGGCTGGCTACTTGACTTTTAATAATCATATGAGTCGGCTTCCTTTGTGAGACACATGAGCTTGTCCTGGGGAGCTCCAAAGGGCCTCCCTCTCAGGGCCAGTATTTATAAGGTCTCAGAATGATTGACTTTGGTTAGTATTTTTCCATGATGGCCATGATTTGGATTAGGCAATCTTTGGTAACTTTCAGAGTGAGTGTGTGTTCCGAGCAGGTGGGGTCCCAGTGTGTTTTGCAAACAAGAGGACTGCAGGTGCCGTTAGGGAGCACCCAGTCACCCCAAAATCACTGTGCCTATGCTAAGACTAGAAAGTACCCAATAGTTCTAACTCACTGCTTCAGCAAGCAAGGCCAGAAAGTGCTGGACTGTCTCAGCCCACTGCACCTGCTACAAGAAACAATGTTGGGCCCACTGCCCTTGTAACTACAGCAATATAAACATCAGTCGGTGTTTACATTGCAGTATAGCTCAGTGAGCTGGGGGTCTACACCACCACAGAGGTACCATGTATGAAAGACTGTACATTTTCATCTTTAAAAAAAATATATTAAAATTTTAAAAAATCTTTTAGGAATAAGAGGCTCTTCCAGATAGCATGCTTATCTGTCCTGAACACAAATGGCACTTCTGGTTGGAAATAGAGAAAGAAAACATTACCCATCGAATATTATAACAAACTTCTTTACCCAAAAGACCATTATTGTAATTTTCTGTAATGGCAAAACAAACTAGAGATTAGGAAGAATGGGAATTGAACCAAAGTGCTTTTGTGATAGGGAATATTATTTTGTGAAAGCTTTGGCTACATTAGAGCTAATTATGTTTTTAGGCAAGATTGTCTGCAATCTTACACCAGGAAAATCTCTTACATGTTATGGAATATTTTGTTGTCCCTCATTCTATGCAAGAATGCAGTTTGGGACATTTGCTTTGAGAATGTTTGTAAATTACTACAAAACTGTAGCAAAGCAACATCAGCCCTCTGATTTTATCTGTCTAATTTATGTGATAAAAAAATATGGAAAATGAGGTCATATTTTCATGACACACTGATGTTCTGAGATACCTAAATTTGCCTCCAGATTTTGACAGAAATAGATAGCCTTATCTCCCAGTTTGGGAGACAGGCAGTGTTCTCCAAAGATCACACAAAGAACCTCAATGGCACAGAGAGATTCACCAAAATCGAATCCATGACTGTCACTTATTACACAGGAAGGAAGAGAAATTATTTGCCAATAGTAAAGGAGTACACAACACCTGGGACCAGAAGCCCAGAGGAAGTAAGAGACCAGGATGGTTTGAATTGGCCACATCAACAGCTTAAGCTAAATTTTTGAATAGTGCTTAAGAATAATAAAAACTTTACTACAGATGTCTCCATTAAATTTATGCGTATTTTAGTTGTAATTGACTGTCACTTTCTGAAGTGCTACTTTAGGTCACATGTCTGATACAGCATAATACCTGCATAAAGCGAACATTTCCTTACAAAGATTTTATTTCTATGACTTATAAACCTTGTTCATGTGTGCTTAATATTATCAACAAATAGTCTCACCTCAGCTTTTGAGAATGTGTAATGCACTCAGCATTTTAAAGTAGAAAACGCAGAAAACTTATAAAGGAGAGGACATTTAAGTACTTAGTACCAGACTGTGAAGTTAATCATATTCAAAGCAGAGGATGACAATAAATACAGTTTTGCTGGCTGAACTATGAGAAATGTTTACTCCAAGGGCCTTGGTACACTGGATATGCTTTCAGTGGCTTTAGAGTGTGTAACGATGTATGGACCCATAATGTACTGCAGCATTGTCCTTAAAATAAGGATAAACCTTGACATAACACTACAACTTGAAAGGGAATAAATACTTAGAAGCAGAGTATAACTTTTACCCTTACAAGTACTTCATGCTGTTTGCATTACAGTATTTTATTGTGCATCAGATAAGACTGCCCCTTGACTTTGCTTTAAATTTATTGTCTTTTTTTAATACACTGCTGAAGGTGAATAGATGTCAAGAATGATGCATTAGCTAATGTCTAAATGTATTCATATCGAGAATTTGAAGGACAGTCAGTTAAATGTAGCTGGACGGCAGGAAAATAAATGACAGAGTTCTCAGAATGTCACTTAGAATTTCATGGTTGTCAGTCATCAGAATAAATTCCAGTGTGCCTATAATGGGGACTCTAATTATATACATCAGAGGAAAGCTGCTTTCCTGTTTTGGCTCTTAAATGATAATAATTTTTAAATCTTCCAGTATTAGCTCTTACAACATTTATATATATATATAGGAGATGTCTGTAATATGCTTCTGATATCCAAGTGCTTTAAGTATGAATGCTCATATTAAAAAAACTACTTCAGGTCCATTATATAGCTTAATTATTATTAATTGGTGTATTCTTTGGTATTACATAATGATTTTTTTCCTTTTTAGTTGTTATTCTGTAAAAAGATTTAATATTTTAATTTTCAATTGTTTACCCATAAATGTGTTTATATTATTACTGGCACTTAAGAGAGAGATTTCTACACTCGGTGCAGTGTTATTCACATTAGATCTCACACATGGTTTTAGGTCGTAGAGATAGGATGTGTTGGAAGTTGTCAGAGGATTCAACAACAGTTACTAAGCTTAATGTCTCCAGATGAAGTGACTTATTAGGTGATGATCTGCTGGCTACGAAATATTGTACAACCATATCTCTCTTCCTTGTGATTACTGCCTTTGTCTGGATCTATTTTACTGGCCTCCACAGAGCTGAGCCCCTCAGCCACGGGCGGCGGAACCTGGGTCAGAAAGAGCAAAACGCTGCCCGGCAGCCAGGGCTGAGGGGAACGGGGAGGAACAGCCCTGCCAGCCCCCAGGGGAGAGCGGGGGGAGCGAGGAGGGGCTGTGGGTGCCCTGGCAGAGATGGCCCTGGAGAGACCCCGGTGGGGCAGGTGCTTCCCTGCAGCTCCTGGGAAGGCCCCGGGATGGAGCAGGGAAAGTGTGAGGAGGAAGGACCGGCAGAGAGGAGCTGTTGTGGGCTGATCACAGCCTGTGCCCGTCCCCCTGTGTAGTTGTGGGGAAGGAGGTAGGGGAGTTGTAGCTGGAGTGAAGCTGAGCCAGGGAAGAACGGGGGAGGGTAGGGAGAGAATGTCTTAGGTTTTGTCTTTTTTTTTTCTTACTATCTCACTCTATTTTAATTGGTAATAGATTCTTTTTTCCCCAAGTCAAGTTTGTTTTGCCTGCAGAGATACTTGATGAGTGCTCTCCCTGCATTTAATTTGACTTCCACTCAGCTTTTCTATCCTGCTTAACTCCTTGACCACACATACTGAACCATTTTCAGGGTTATGTTCCTTGGAAGTTTCTTCCCATGCAAAAACTTGACTACACTGCCTATTTCAAGGTTGTGAGAATCTGCAAATTCAGCTGTCGGTGCTTCACAACACAACAATACTCACACAGACACTGTTGTTGAAGTGCTATAGGATGCAGTACCAAGCCATTAGGCTTTGTCCACCACAAGGCCAGTGGTCAAAGTGCTGGTGTCATGTTGGAACGGCCAAGTACTTATTGTGCCTCTGGTCCTGCCTATATTTAGCCTCCAAGCAGAGAGGTCATTCAAGGAGCTCTTCACTGGGTTGTGGCTGCTGAGCTAGTTCTCAGTTCCCTCATGATTCAGTTCCTGCACAGACTGCTAGCAGGCATGATTGATCTGCACAGCATTGGCCGGGAGGACAAATACTGCACCTTGTCAGGCTCTCTGTGGGAGAGGTGGCAGTCAGCAGCAAGGCCTGCATTGCTCCTTTTCCGTTTTCTGTCGAGACCTGTAGAGAAAGCAGGAAGTAAAAAGGACAATCCCAGTGCCAAGCTTACATGATCTATGGACAACTGTGGAAGGCTTGAAGGTAGGTGGTTGTTGGGCATGTGCCATGTAGCTCTGCATCTTGATCTAGCTGTAGGCACAAGTGACTGCCATTTTTTTTCATTGACATCCTCTCAGCAGTATTGTCAGGTCATAAATGTAGAGGCTTCCTTAATCTAAGACTCATTTGCCTGTAACACTTTTTCTGTGCACTAATTCCCATGTGTTAATTTTAGTAGGTGTTGACAACTTTATGGTGTTATGAATTTTTTAAGAGTGACAAGGTATTTTATAAGTTGTCTAGTTCTAAAGTGGGGAAGTAATTTTGGGCCTATCCCTTATGGATAATGAAACAGTTATAATGAAGAGGTGGTATATCATTTTGCAGCATAATGTTTTTTGTAGCAGAATTTTATGTGAGAATGTTAAGAAGGAGAATATGTGAGGGAATGCTGAAAAATCTATCAGAAAACCTGTACTGCCTCAGGAAAACTGATTATTTGAGCTACATGAAGAACTGCTGTGGAAAGACAGAGTCTTGACAAGTCCTGAGACCCTGAATGGACAGATTTAGAAAGAAAACTCATAATCTAGTGGTGGAAAAATCCAATGTGCTGGGCTACAACCCTTAGTACACACAGTGGTCTCTTGCTACCCATTAACTTTTAACTTAACTACCTTGGGCTTTTTGTCAGTGTTCTTGATGGTTGTGACTATGTAAACAAACACAACAGAGCTAATGTTGTTTTAGGGCAATGCTGATAAAGGTATTTAGGCCTATGCAAAAATCATATAATTTTATTTTGAATTCTGCAGCTTGTTTCAAGTTCAACAAACTTATAGCAGGAAGTACTTTAGCAGTATTAATGTACAACTCTTGAAAAAATATTTTAAGCCCTAATTAGAGCTTTGAAAAATGACATCTTTAAGTTAAATATGCTTAGCGTTCATCTTCCTGCAGAAACATTCATCTCTCAACTAATTTGGTTGATTTACAGTACATTTTGTAGCAAACATTATCATGTCAATCAGGATTTTCCGTATTTTCTTTTAAGCAAATAAACCACTCCAAATTAGTTCTACTTAAAATATTGGAAATAAAAAAGAAGTTTGAGATATTCAGCCTAGAGAAGAGAATGCAGTGGGGAGACCTTACAGTGGCTTTCCAGTAACTAAAGGAGGCCTACAGGAAAGTTGGGGAGGGGCTTTGCACCAGGGAGGGTAGTGAAAGGACAAGGGGTAACAGTTTTAAACTGAAAGAGGAGAGATTTAGGTTAAACATCAGGAAGAAAATCTTCACCATGAGCATGGTAAGGTACTGGAGTAGGTTGCCCAGGGAGGTTGGGAAGCCCCTTCCCTGGAGATGTTTAAGGCCAGGGTGGATGAGGCCTTGTGCAACCTGGTCTTGTGTGAGGTGTCCCTGCTCATAGCAGGGAGGTTGGAACCTGATGATCTTTAAGGTCCTTTCCAACCTTAGCCATTCTATGATTCTATAAATCTGAACAATTGCAGTTAGTATTAAAAGGCTTATCTGAAGGTTTTCCAAAGTTAGTATTTCAAAAAGCTTAACTTTCTCATCTGAGCATTTCTGAAGTTGTATAGAATCAAGCGTTGAACTCTTTATTCCCTGTAAAATTAATAGACAAAACAAAAACTGTTATTTTTATTTCATTGACATTAGACTCGACTCTCATTCCCAGTTGTGGGGTTTTTTATGCTATCCTGCCAAAGCAAATGTGCAAATATTACTGATTTTATCAGACAGCCTGATAACATGCAGAAAATTGTACTACTGTTCTATTGGTAGAAGTGCCTTTTTCAGGATTGTCTCACTATTGTGTACAACTAAGTTAGCATGGTACACCTATTGTAAATTTGTGTCTCGCATTCTGAACTATGAGAAGGCACAGAGGTGTGCCTCAGCACAACTCATTACAGAATTAGGTCTTAACCTTATGTTGAACTTGATTTTAAAAGACAGTGGACGGTCTAACCTGGGTATAGACAAGGTTTCAGGCAAACAATTAAAAAAATAGATTTGCTCATTTTTCAAATATAAGTAAATGTTTTCATTCTGTGCTGCTTTGGATCGCAGCAACTGGGAAAATATCGAAACATTACAGCAGCTAACCCTTTACTATTCAATGGTCAAGGTAATATTGATTTGATTTTTAAATACCATATTCATTGTGTGCTTTTAAAACATTGCTTTTCTGTTCAAATGGGGGGAACATGTATGTTGAAAGTTAAATGGACACCTTGGATATGCTTTGAAATATTAATTTTCCTCATCTTTGCCCCTGGGCTCACCATGACTTTGGCAAACGTAGTTCTGTTTTATGTTTTGCTTTTGTTTGCTACAGTGAATTTTTAGGGAAATGTGTGTCTGACTGAAGATTGCAAAGTGGTAGATGCCAGTTCATTGCAGATGCAAAACATTTTACAAAATGTAAACTCAGATACTATGGCCTGAACTTGTTTTCTAATTACAAGAATCAGTTTAAGTGGAAGCAAAATGTGCTCCATCTGCCTTAAAGAAAAAAAACAGTCTGTAGTAAGGTTAGATATAAACACATACTTCATTCTACTCACACAGATAGCCATTCTAACTTTTCTATCACTGACCAGGGTCAGTAGTAGATGCCTAAGGAAAGAGGAGTCAGGACAATTGCATACTAACATTTTCCTGGGTCCCAGTTGTGCAGAAGCAAGCACTTCCTGACAAGAACTTCCTTAGGTCATATCCTTGTTGCAGTTTGAATATAATTAATTATTTTTTTTTTCCCCTCACTGAATGTATCTAATTGTTTGGGTTGAAATTCCCCACAGTTTCAAAAGGTCATGGCTTGGGGGCATGGTCAGATAATTTACATAATTAGCACATACACTCTCTTTGTCTAAGTATGTCAGCCTAGGAGTTTTCCTTGATTATTAGGGGCAAAGTTATATTTAAAAAAACAAAATAATTTTTATCAAAAGAAAAGTATCTCATTTTTTAATGCTGTAATTGAGAACTAACAATCAAACAGCTGGTGCATAATAGGCTTGTTATAATTTTAATTTCTTTTACCTGGCAAGATCTTTTTTTTTTTTCGGGGAAGAGAAATTTAGCTGTTCTTTCCTATATAGTCTCAGTGGAATCCAGAGCAAAATGGAAATAGGGACATTTAGCTGGAAGATTTTTGCATACAAAATAAATGGCAAAGTTTTAAGGGCACAAGCATCTGAATACTATAATCAAAATGTCATTTAATGCAAATTCCAAAAGTAGTATCAACACAGAATTATAAATTTGACAATGAAGTGCTTTTCATTAATAAATAGTTAAAGAAAGGTTAGGATATTGCTGTCTCTATCATGCTTCTGTTTGCTCTTCAAGGTTCCTGCTATTTCAATTTGGTAAAAAGTAGGTGGTGTTGTAATCCTTTTTTATTTTTAGCTACAAGTCACCAATTTTCAGTATTCTGCGGATGTTCCAACATATCTTTATCCTCTTAAAATAGAGAAATAACCATCCATGTAAAAATACATAGTCAAGAAATTACATTTAGCTATGAATATTCATTCAAATCACTTGAAGTAGGTAGGGAATAAGGTTTTTATTTTAAAGCTTGATCAATTTTTTTTTATTTTTTTTAAGATGGGAAAAGAAGCATAGACCCGTAAGAATTTTGTGGTAATGCATTCCCTGGAAAAGGGCATGTTTGTATGTTCCATCTGTGCTGAATTTTCCTTATTGGATAAAAGATAAGCTAATCATAGAATCATTTAGCTTGGAAAAGACCCTTAAAGACCCTTAGGATGATTGAATCCAACTCTTAAACTAGCACTGCCAAGTCCACCACTAAACCATGTGTCACAATCCGTGACCTATTATATCTCCTTTTTGGAGTGTATTAACTTATCAGGATTTGCTGAGAGATCCACACATGGGTATCGCCTCACACAGAGGAGACAGGGGCTTATGCCCTGACTTTTTCGAGTGAATAACTTGCTCAGTGCTTACTAATATTTCCAATAACAGCAACCAATCCCCAATTGGAATTTACAAAATGCACAGTTTATTGTGGGGAAAACAAAGCAATTTGGGGCAGGAGGTTCAAAAGGAGTGATTACAACACATGAAATATATATGGGTACACCTTAGTTACACACCTTGTTTACTTATTTAAGTGAGGGAAGGAGGGGGAAGAGATATGCCCGAATGGCAGCATTATACTTTCCCCTATAAGCTGGGGTAGCCAGAATTGTCTCACCACACGGTGGCGCAGATCAGCTGCGGGCACTCCCAAGCGCATGTCGCCCCCCCCCCGAAAGAGAAGCGGCGGCTCCGGGACTGTAGGCGCGGCACGGGGGGGGTGCTGTTGGTGTTAAGTATGTAGGATTAATGGGAGGAGTTGCTGCCTCCAGGGCAGGAGAGCTGGTTTTGTTTTTTAAATTTACCCTTTGTGGTGGTTTTGCAGGCTTTTTGGAGCAAACTTCTTGTTCATCCTCCTCTGTACACGAGCCTTCAGAATCAGACTCGCTATAGTCTGAGTCTTCAGAATCATCAGATTTGGCCGAATTATTAGATTTTATAGTGGCCAATTCATCACGAAGTTCCTCATTCTCTTTCCAGATTACTGTAGCAAGAGTAAAGAACGTTCGGGTAATAAGGCAATCTGTACTCCACTTTTTTATGTCTTTTTTGAAATATTTTGGAATTTTTATTCCCTCCTCAAGGTCCTGCAAATCCTCCACTAGGTCAGCTAGTTTTCCTTCCTTGTATTTATTGAATACCACAGAAAATAACCGTGGTGAGGGAAAGTAACCATTGGCATTCAGGTATTCCTGAAAAGTGACAACAAAAGGACATTCCTGAAGTTCTTCTTGAACAGTTAACCCGTTTTGAGCCTCCTTGTCTGCAGTGCAAGCAGCACCATTGCTGAATATTGCCCCCATTATTATTTGGTTTTTATTCTTATTAGGAACACAGTAAGCACGGCAAGATACTCCCCAGCGAACGCTTCTGACACCAGCTGCCCCCCCCCCACACACACACAGAGGGGGTTCAGCGCCGCGTGGAGACGCCATTTTAAGTCAGTTTTGTCGGCTGACTCAAAGGACATTTCATGTTCGTGTAAGGAAATACCTGGTCCTTCACACCATGAGTCTCTGACAACTCATCTTTTGGCACATAGGGATGATCTACTTCTGTGTCTTTAAGATTTATTTCTTGAAGAATGTCCAGCCTTCCTGAACTCCTTTGTCCTTCAGAACTGTCTTTCAATGGACTTTGTCAAGGAGTCTCCTAAATAGGCCAAAGTCTGCCCTCTGCAAGTCCATGGTTGTGGTTCTGCTGACCCACCTCCTTACTTCTAGAATAATCAAAAACTCTATTGCTTCATGATCACTTTGCCCAAGGCAGCCTCCAGCCATCACATCACCCACAAGTCCTTCTCTCTTCACAAGCAGCAGGTCTAGCAGGGAGCTTTCACTAGTTGACTTACTCACCAGCTGTGTCAAGAAGCTATCTTCTACACACTCCAGGAACTTCCTAGACTGCTTTGTCTCTGATGTACTGTATTTTGAGCAGACATCTGGTAAGTTGAAGTAACCCAGGTGTGACATTCAGGATGTATAGTGCTTGTCTTGAACAATCCAAGAGATAAGTGATGTACTTACGCACTCAGGATATCTGTTGTTTGTCTTGAGACATCTAAGAGTTAAACAAGATCTGTTGATGGACTAAAGAAAAGTCTCAGCAACCCACCAAACTGATTTACCCCCCACCGCGATATGTACCTGAGAACTGGGGAGTTTAGTGTGGAATATGATGAGATTGAAGACAAAGGAGATCTACAGCTGGTGCTGGGAGCAGAATATCCGGTGATAACCAGGCCTTGGATTTCATGAAAACCACCAACTTAGCAGGAAAAGATAAAGAGTGCCAGTCTCAAGCTGCCTCGTAGGACTGAACCTCCACTGCAATAAACTAATCCTGTGGTGCCGCTTGTCTCAACCTCCTGTTTTGCAATGGCTGATCTCATTAATTAGCCAAACAAAGACTATCTGCAGGACATAGCCCTAGCACCATACCCTGCCTCCTGTCTCGGAGGAGCACAGAAAATATAGAAGGATTTTCTCACCTGTACAGGGAGAAAAATGAGGGTGCAATGGGCAAGAGCTGTAAAATCTGGGACACTATGGGTGCAGAGAAGCACTTCCTCACCGACAACCTCACTGGACGGTGGTGGTAACGATTCTCTCGCTTGCTGTCCTCTGCATCTCTGCTTTCTCTTTTCTCTCTGTTTTCCTCCCTATCCTATCTGCTCTAGGGACTTTGTTGTGTTAGTCCAGTAAAGTTTGTTGTGCACATGACATATGACCTTGTTTGCATCTTAATTTCACCATTTGGGATCACCTTTAAAGCTTTTCACAGGTCCTGCCAGACAACAAAGTGTGCAGCTGCTGTGTGGCTCATACCAGGAGAGGGAAGGCAGAGTCCAGCCGCACCAGCCTCCTGCTGCGGTCAGGAGCACTAGAAAGCAAAGGGGGTTTTGCCCCATCTCTCGTAAGACTGCACCCGTGCACCTGATATTGTGTTATCTTTGTTTTGTCCTGGTAAGATCATAAAAAATTGCAACATATCTGAATAGTGGATCGTGACACCATGAGAACAAGGGCTGGTGATCATGAGACTTCTTCCAACTACTTAGAGAATATTTTGTCTGTCTGTTCATCCTTGTTGGGTACTCCATAACTGACTCCCACCATATCTGCCTTGTTAGCCTTCCCTCTGATTTTTACCCAGAAACATTTGACCCTTTAATCAGTCACTTCATATTGCAACTGCATGAAAAAGCAGGTAGGAAGTAATCTCATCACATATTCTAATCCAGACCCCAGGGAGGCAGCAAACTTCCTCAAGAAATGGGTGAGGTCAGCACATTGGGCATTCTGTTCCCCTCAGAAGAGAGTCTCCTGTGACAATGAAATTTTTATTTATTTTTTTTTTATGGAAGTAGTTTTGACACAGGGTGAGGTCTGACTTAACCTTGGCAATACCTCTAAGGTAGATCAACCATTGTCCTCGTTACTGTTCTGTTCCACTTACAGAGACTCATACCTGTTCCTCCAGGGCACCTGGGAAGGTGGGGTAGTCACAGAGGAGATGCACCTGCTGCACTGCATAGGAACTTCTCACAATTGCCCCCTATCCCTTAAGTCACTGTGTTCTGCCAGGTGGAGAGAGGACAGGGGCTCCTCTGTGCCATGTGTCCTGTCTGCCTGACAGGACTCTCCTAGGGGTAGTAAGGTGCGGATCCAGAAGTCAGTCACCTTCTCAGTTTCCCTGATACTCCTCCAACCTTCTCACCTCTACCCAGAACTCCATCACTAAGGAGATAAGTCCCTCTACCTGAGCACACCTCCCACAAGTGTGCTCACTGCTGTCTTCTGGTACTGATATGAGAGTAGGGCATAGTCTGTGGCCTGACACCTGAGTGGCTGTGTTCCCATGGAGCTCTGTCTGCAAAGCTGCATCAGTCACAGGCATGGTCTTTTGCCAGGTGGATATCATTGCTCCCAGATCAGCCTGGCAGAAAACCAACACCCTGCCTGTGTGAACTGACACACTCTTGATTGCCAATGTGCCTGAAGGGTTTCTTTTATATATGGCGGGGGGTTCTGGGAACCTGCACACCATTTCTTCTGGTCCTGTCTGGGTGAGCTGCAGACTCCTAGTGGGTGTCTCCACTCCTCTGAGGTTCAGGAAACATCCCTGTACACCATGCTGGAGCACTCACTGCAGATCATCCTGGCATTAGTCCTCCTCCTTGCAGGAGCTTTTATTGAAAGTCCACTTGACTGTGATGCTGGTATTTAAGACTGAATTAAGTCAGGTAGCACATAGCAGGTACATGTGAGTAACCTGTGGCCTTTTCTGCCTCCCATTTCTGTGATACTAGTGTGATCAATAGGTGTGTGTGGGACATGCATACTGCCTGTGGGGGTATTTGCTCCAAAACTAGTAACAGTGTTATTTAACAATAACAAAGTTTGCTTAAGATGACCCTCAGGAAACTAAAATGGTATCCAGTGAACTGCCACTTGTAAACGTATGGGTAAAGGAGCACAGCAAAACCAGCAATACACAAATCGTTATTTAAATTACATATTTCATGTAGTAATATACATGGCACAGTGCATAAGAGACTATCATTGGAGATAAGTAAATAAACAGGAACAATGGAAAATGAAATGGTAAGATTTTGCATGGGCAAATAATGATAGTATATAATATGAATAAGAATTACAAATGAGCAGTAGCAGTAAATGAAGGAACGTTAGGAAACTGAGAATAATTTTTTCTGTATATGTGCTGAAAAAAAATAGTATTCTACAGTGTGAAATATGCTTGAAAATACCTTCAAAATTGACCTTAACTGAAATTAAAGACTAAACTTAATAAATATCCAATTAGTTCCCACACATTGACATTATAATGACATAAAACAAGACAAAAGATCAGAACTTCCACAAGTGTTTTTACCTAACCACCATTTAGCAGTTTTGTTAAATGCTTTCCACATATGTTGCTCTTTTTTACTTTTTTTCATCCATCACTGTATTTCTTATGATCTATACAATTTCTTATTTAATGTTTCAGTGTGCTCCCTTCAAATGCTTTTTATCATATAACACTTTTTCTATTATACTTCAAAGAAGACAATCTTTGAAGGGCCAACACTCAGCACAGATTAAGGTCACTGAAAACTTTCTATTTGCTTTCACTCAATGCTATTGTAAGCCTTGCACCACAGTGTGTCTCAGAATGTCAAGTTCTGATTTTATTGTTGACTTTGAGGACTACTCCTTCTGTCGTAGCTTTATGATGATGTTTTTGTGTGTGCATGTATCTCTAAACTTTTAATACTCAACAGTATTTGCTTCATACTACTTTTTACGATTCTTCTGTGTTGTTGCTTATTTCTAAGAGAACATGTCCTGAGTGGTCCTGCTTCTACCCAGAAACAAATATTTTTAAAAGTCAGAATTTATTTGGTTTTGCAAGAACCATGTATGATTTTTTTTATTGGCAATTGGTTAATATGGTGATGCAGTCTACTTTTATATTTGCCTTGTAAAAGATCTGATAGGTGGAGGTTGAATCAGTGTGAACACATGCATAACTGCAGTCCCAGGAATACTTTAATTTCTGTTCTTTGTAACATTCCATGGGAACAAGCCAAATGTTTTTCTAATGCTGGTGAGGAAAGATGAGGGAGGCATTTGAGGGTGTTATGTCTCTAAAAGAACATAAAATTAATTATTGATAATTGGTGTTGGAGGCATAGAAATCCAGAGAGAAGGTGAATACTGAGCTTCTGTCCTTTGATCTATCCTGTCAATTGAGCAGTTTGTGAGTAATACCAATATCATAATTAAGTGCCATGCAGTGGAGACTGTGGCATCTTTCAGATTAATTGGTAAATACTTGAAAAAGGTGAGAAATATGAAATTTCATCATTTCTTGAGTGGTCTGTGTTTTAGAACACAGCTGAGTCACTCAGAGATACAGTGTGCAGGAAAGTCA
Organism: Chaetura pelagica; assembly: GCF_000747805.2. Taxonomy (NCBI): domain Eukaryota; kingdom Metazoa; phylum Chordata; class Aves; order Apodiformes; family Apodidae; genus Chaetura; species Chaetura pelagica. The sequence continues at coordinate 562,911 of NW_009953786.1, read as the reverse complement.
ACAGCAAGGGCCAAAAAACTTAAGTGATCTTCCCATCACACTGTAAAGTACAGTTAGTGTCTGAGACTGAGGTAAATAGTGAAAGAAATATTATTTGGTAACCTATCCTTTCTCCCTTCGTCTCCAAAAATAATGGAAGGCCTTATAATCCTAGGAGGGAATAATTAGTAGAATAGCTGACAAATGCTTTTGACAGAATTTAAAAATAAATATTTTCAAAATAACTTTACATGTTTCTGTATGTTACACTATTTAAGAAATATTCATATCTCTTCTCTTTGCAAAACCAAAACCAGTGATATATACTCATTCTAAGAGTTATTTTGGTATATTTCAAGTTGGGAGAAAAACAAAACAAAACACCAAATATATATAAATAACATGATATATTTTTCTATGAGATGCTGTCCCAAGAGATTTCAAGTTATAAGAGACTGAAGCATTGTGAGTAAGTCTGAGTAGCTTAAAAATAGTTAAGTTTAAATCTTTACATTTATTTACAGCTTTTCATTATTGCTTCATTATCTTAAAAAAGCAAACAACATACCTGAAAAGTGAAAACTTTGTTCCCACCCTTATGTATGTGTAGCCTGCTCATGGCTCTTCTACTTCAATATTACAAACCACACTTCTTGAAGATGAATGTGGTATCTGCAGTTACCAAATGACATTACATTAATCAGAAGATGGAAAACAGTGTTTTCCCACCAATGACATTTATTTCTCAGAAGACAAGATACAAGGAATATGCTTTGACAGTGATGAGAATATGGAATTCACCTTTATCATAACACATTTAATTTGCACACTCAGTTCTCATCTAGCCATATTCTTATCTTGTTTTGCTTTAGTTGAACACTTTTGACTCCTCCAGCTTGCAGGAGAATGTGATTTTAGTTTCATGCAGCTAGACAGAGCACACAGATATCATGAAAACAGGAGGATACAGTACAGATATTCTCAGAGCATGTGTGATGAATGAATAGCTAAGGGAACCCTGAAGTTCTTGATAGATACTTTAGGAACTCATTAAAACTTGTTTTATCACAAAAATGTTGGTCTTCCCTCATGCTTTAGCAGAATGCTCTGCTAAGGATTCATCATGAGATTATTTTTATTTTTTCCTGAAGTTGCATAGTTCAGCTTCTTTAGAAAGTGGTAGTTGTCTATGCAGCTTTTTTTTTCAATGTGTTTATTATGGAAATAAAACTTGTGCTTGATTTCAGAGAATACACTTACAGGGTTTTTTTTAAATTTTCATCTGGACTGGTTTTTACGAGTCTCTTGTTCTTCACTGCCTGACTTAGTGTAAGGCCATTAAATGGAATTATATCATAACCATAATATTTTGAGATTTCAGGGGAGGAATTAGAAATCGCAACATGAAAAGCACCATTGATATCACAGGTAGCCATGTTTAGATACCACAGAAATAGAACACTTTCCCAGGAATGCTTTGGCAGTCAGTTAATGAAATTTACAATTTGACATAGACAGTATGTTTATGCCTAAGTTATTTAAGGAGTTCCTCAGAATATTTAAAGGCTTGAGCCATAAATTACAACTGTTTTTAAAAATATGTAGTGATTTTCACTAAAGCTGTATGTTAATAAAATGTTACTATTCTGATCTGAGAGCATTCTATGCTACTTACATGTGATACTGATGCTTGTGCAATGCCCATATGAATGATGATGAAAACACACTTTGCTGCTAGGTGATATTTTTATGCATCCAGGACTGTGGGCTTGAATAGTATTTGTAAAGAGTACCTTTTGGACCACTCACAGACTAAGAAGTCATTGGTAATTTCTCAACAATTCTGAATGACATCTAGAGCTTAGTAATTTTATATACACTTACCATGGATAATTCAAAATCAGAAAAAAAAAAATATGTCCTACCCCTGAAAAAAGTATATTGAGTAGGAATTCTTTTTCAAGTTGTAGCTTTTTAAATTACTGATAAGAAAACATGCAATAGCCTCAAACATTACTGTGCTTAGCCTGTCAGTTTCTTACAAAACTTATGTTTGTGTCTCAGTAATAATTTATTCAGTCATAAGTTCCTGAAATGGCAATTTTTTTACACAGAAAAAAGGGGAAAAAAAAAAAAGGCAAAGGTGAAGCTCTTTTATTTTTTATGTTAACTAATAGGAAGGAAGTGATAGAGTTCAAAATCCTAAGGAAGAAGAAAAGCAGAATAAAAATAATGAACTTCAAAAAGGTGGACATTAACAAACTCAGGACACTTAGAAACAAATTTAATGAAATATTACCTGAAAAGGATCAGCTGATTCCTAAAGAGACAATATTAATGACATAAGTGCAAGCTATGCAATTATAGAGGAAGGAGAGGAAGTACATTAAGACAGCAAATTACCTAAACCATAAAAAGGATCATACAGTCTATGGAAACTAGGTCGGACTTAAACTTGGAAATACAATTAAAGTAGCTCATATAGATAGGAACAACACCAGAACAGATACAGCTCAACAAAATACAGTAAAGAAGCGACATGTAAGAGTGTTAAGAAAGCATTCTGCAAGTACATTTAAAGCAAAAGAAAGGCAGGGATGGCAATGGTCTATGAACAGGGGAGAATTGCCTTATCTTTCTATCAATATTCCCTGAAATGCTCAGCTAAATGCCTAACTGATGTTAATGACAAGTTCTTACTGCCTGTCATGGGCCAGTACTGGGGCTACCGGCTGTCACGTGCTTCCGCGACTTCCCCCCTCCCAATGTGGAGAGGTTTGGGAATGAGTGCGAGGGTCACACGTGGTGCTGCCTCTCACAGAGGAACGGCCACTGCGGGACTGTGTCTTAGAGGGTAGATTAGAACACCCCCTCACCACACTCACAAATTGTTACTGAGACCAATGTTTAGTTTATGAAATAGAGAGATTGTCAGTGAATCCTACTTGAATTCTAGTTTATATTTCCTTGATATCCTGGGTGATGAAATAGAGAGTATGCTTATTATGCTGTCCTGGTATAAACTGCAAGCATACTGGAAATCTGTACTGTAATTCCAATAATTTTATCAACAGGGAAAAAAAATAATTCAAAATATATTATTCAATTCTATAAAGACCACTACAGGCTTCTACTTTTGGGCTGTAATATCAAGAGCATGAATACAGAGAGCACTTCTACACAAGTTGATTAGATAGCAATTCAATATCAAAGGATTCAAGGATAATCCTCAGCAGAGCATAAGCCACACATCAATCAGTGGTGTCATGCTGCTGTAAAGGAGAATATTGTACATCATGCTGGGATATGTAAATGAACTACAGCTCACAAGATTTGCTATGTAATTCTTCTGCTTTGTTCATAATATATGAAACATTAGCTGGAGTATAGTAACACCTTTTGAGAAGAACTATAGAAGAATCCAGGAAGACCCTCCCATCAAGTCACGAGGTTCAGACTGGACCTTCTTGCTTTCTACGCTTCTTCTCAGGAGTCTGGGTGTAGCAGGATCCAGTCTTAATCCCCAACTCTAAAGAGTTCAGACCCTAGGTACTGCTACAGAGTTGGTTTATTTCTCCTTGAACCAGCACTTTCCCAGAAGGGATCCCTCTCCATTGTTCGCCTGTGCCTTTAAGGCATCGCAGTCTATTACATGAGGTGTTGACACACCTGTCTATGTGACATGGCTGGGCTTTTTTGTCCAATCAGTTTGTTTCATAGCCTCTTCCTCTACAATGACTAGAGGAACACACTTTGAATTATGTTTGCTCATGCAGTTTCATCATCCTCCTGTCTTATTTGCACCTGGGACTTGTCCATATTCTGTTGACTTCAGATGGAGTGGTTTCTCTCTTTATTTGAAGGTCTTTTCCTTGAATTATAGGTTTGGTCCAGTTTATTTCGTTGTGCAAGACTCCCAGTACTTTCTCGTTTTGACCAAGCAGAGGTTCAGCTGAAGTTCAGTTACAGTTTGCTGCCTGAGGCCTCAGCGCTCCAGTCACTCATGATAAGAAAAACAAGCTTCAACCTAAGAAAAGTTAGGTTAAAAAACAAGTTCAACCTAATTTTAAGTAATCACTCAATTAATTTGAATATTATACAAGAAAACAATTTTCTTTCCTAACAGGAAGCATTTGGACCCATCAATAAAGCTATACAACAATACTGTAAATAGTTCAGAGGAGAAAAATGAGTATAATCAGAGATCTGGATAAATTTTTTCTAGTCAGGGCAAACTACAATTTTGGAATGGTTCCATGAAAGAAGACTGAAAGAAGATTTAAGAGTATTCAAATATGTAAAATAATACTTGAAAAAGAAAGTAGTGATAAGTTCTCTGTGTTAGTGACATTAGGACTATAGGTAATTAATGGGTTTAAATAGCAGTTTCATTTGCATGTTGAAATAATAAACGTGATATATCAGAATAGGCCAGTCCCAGAGTCTGTAACTCTCCACAGTGAGAAATCTTTCAATACTGGTGAAAAATATCTTGCACATAATTATACTTATTTCCATATTGGAGCAAAGAGGTGGACCAATGACTTCCTGAGATGCCTTCCAGCCCAGTTTTATAATTCTGTACTCATTAATCTAAAAATTGAAGGGTTTTTGTTTGGTGAGGGGGGGTTTGTTATATTTTTTTACTATGCAAATTAAATTAAAAAGTGGTAGAGTGAACTTTCTGGTATAATTTTAACACTCTAAGAAAAAGAGAAACTGAACATTATTTCCCCAAAGAGCAGGTTTTTAAGTTGTCTAATTGATCTACATTTGCAAAGAAGTATAATTAAATCTTAGGGCAAATATATGCATTCAAATCCTGTTAGAAAATAACGGGATTCAGATGTATAATTTCTTAGCTTCTACTCACAGCCTTGAAAATACCCAGAAGTCTAAACATAACAGTATCCACAGTGACAAAACAGAGTTGAAAAAAAAAATAAAATTAAGCAGTTTTGTATATGTTCACAAAACAAAATGCCACATTCCATAAAGACCTGCTTCAGGTGTAGGAAGAAGGGGATATATTTTCATATTTGAGAGTTTTTCTCAACAACCGGACAAACACAATAAGCTGAATCTGTCCTGCAGCAAATGACACCAAACTTAGCAGATGCTGTTCAGTTAAATGGGAGAACTCAACCCACCTCTGGTTATTAATTAAAATGATTGATTGGCTCTGTTTAGCATAAAATTAATTTTAGCGCTGTAGAAAAAAAAGAAGTATCCAAAAATTCACTTTTTCTCTTGTGTTGTCATAGTTTTGGGATTGAACTGATCCAGCGTATGCTGCTGAATAACATAAAGCCATAGAAATTAATATTAACTATTGAAGTAATGTTGTATTTACATGAATTAAAACAGCTAATTAAGCAAACAATTAAGAGCTTGCAATATTAACAAGTAATTTTATAATAGGCATTTATTGAAGTTTGTCCATGAGTTTATATTACAAGTATTTTAATGAATTTCTTAATTGTACTGATGCATTACACAAATTAGAATCAAACCGAAATGTAGAAAAAAACCCTGGACACCACTATTTCAAGCTTCTTAATCACTTACAGATAGCTTAAAACAATTCTCATTGATTTAACTAATTATATTTGCTACTTAATCTAAATGGAATACTTCATTGCAGCTTTAATTGCAAGTTTTATTGGCAGTTATAATAAAAAATATTATGCAGAGAATTTATAATTATAGAACTCTTGATACAATAAAATTTACAGAAATTATATACAGCTTCTATAAAGCTTTAAGGTTGAATTCAGAAGAGAAAACTACTTTATTTGGATCACAGTATTGAATATTACAGTACAATTATCAATGTTTTATCATCACATTTAAAGCTTTCATCTTAGTCTTTTGATAATTTTCTAGCAACAAGGGATTCATTACATCATGGAAAACAGCTGTTTATGTGGGGTTTATGTTATGGGAAAGGGATCATATTTCTGTGTGCTAATGAAGAAATTATAAGGTATTGATTCCAGAAAAGGAAAAAACAAATCCTGCTTAATCTTCCTCAGCCACCTCACTTTCCTATTACTTCTGCACTGCCAGTTATTTATTCAAGAACAACAGAACCTCATTCTCTTGTTCTTTCTTCAGAAATTTATCCGAAGATAAATGATCTGTTCTTTGCGTGATGTACTTCTCTTTTTATAATAAATGAAAAAGAAACTAACTCTTGCATATATTGAAATCTGCTTAATCCTAAGAGGTTCCTGTCTAGTAGTAAGTAATTTTCAGGATCAGATTTTTTAACCTGTATCTCGCATTTTCCTGCTCTCCAAAGGTTTCAAGAAGTAAACTTCTCAGAAGGCTGGTATTACTCAATTGACACCAAATGCTAACTTACTTGAGAGGCTGATGAATATCAAAGCAAGCTGTAAAATAATTTATTTTAAAATACAAATACAGTATTATGCATTACAATACAAATACGGCATTATGTACAAGTGCCTTACTGATCATACAGTGGCCTGTTGGGAGCAAATATACTGAGGAACTGTTTTTGTATATAGATAAAAAGCAGTATACTCTAAAATGTACCATGTTGATGAGAAGAATGCTTGAAGAGTGACTGAAACATGGAAAAGGAACTCTTGGCTTCCCCCTCTAGTGTTAGAGGTGTGCTCTATAGAAGTAATAAATTAAGAAAATGAAATCATCTGGGAAGGATAAGTGTCCCATCCCCCAGAAAGGAACAGCTATTCTTAGTATCAGACATGCATCCTGGAGGTAAGTGACATGGGTTTAGATTATCTCAAATAATGCAGACTCTGCTCTAATTTTTCCAAAATTGTGCTCATCAATTTGTCATTCAAAAGGAGGCTTTTGGAACTGTGGTTCTTACATGTATGGATAAGACACAAAAGACCAAAGCTCAGTTAGAGTTGAAAGTGGCCATTATTACTTCAGATAACAAGAAGGGCTTTTTAAAGTATGGTGATAGCAAGATGAAATCTAAAGAAGAAAATGAACCAATACCAGTTGAAGATGGTCATCTGACTACTAGAGATGAAGAAGTTGAGGCATTCAGTGTGGTTTTTTGCCTCTGTCTTTAACAATACCAGTAGACTGTGGGCTGACTGGTCCCTGTGTTAGAAGACTACGAGTGTGGGAACAGTGATTTTCTGTCTGTGGACATTGAAATTTTAAGGGAGCAGCTGTACCCACTCAATATTCACAAGTCCATGGGGCCTGATGGGTTTCATCCCAGAGTACTGAAAGGAGCTAGTGGATGTTATGGAAGGACCCCTCTTGATCATCTACAAAATGTCTTGTGAGTCTGGGGAGGTTCCCACTAACTGGAAGTTAGCCCATGTTATTTCAATCTACAAAAAGGACAAGAACGAAGACCCAGGGAACTACAGACCTGTTAATCTCACCTCAGTTGCTGGCAAAATTATGGAGAAGATTATGGTTCACAAAAGGAAAGTCCTGCTCAACTAATTTGGTCCTGCTGTATTCAGCATTGGTACAGCCTCATCTTGACTACTGTGTGCAGTTCTCGACCCCACAATTTTAAAAGGATGTGAAGGTCCTTGAGTGCTTCCAGAGAAGGGTAACAAAGCTGGTGAAAGAGTTGGAAGGATTGTCCTATGAGGAGTAGTTGAGGACTCTGGGTTTGTCTAGTTTGGAGAAAATAAAGCCAAGAGGTGACGTCATTGCTGTCTACAGCTTCCTGAGGAGGGGAAATGCAGAGGGAGGTGTTGATCTCTTCTTCCTGGTATCCAGTAATAGCACATGTGGGCATGGTTCAGAGCTGTGCCAGGGGAGGTTGAGACTGGACATTAGGAAGCATTTCTTTACTGAGACAGTGGTCAGACAGTGGAACAGGCCTAGGCCTTCTAGAGAGGTGGTCAATGCCCCAAGTTTGTCAATGTTTCAGATGCATTTGGACAACTTCCCTGATAATATGCTTTAACTTAGTCAGCCCTGAAGTGGTCAGGTAGTTGAAGTAGATGTTTGTTCATTGTCCCTTCCAACTGAAATAGTCTATTATATTTTATTCTTTGAATCTTGAGATGAAAGCATGCCCCCATTCCATGTTCTTTAAAACACAGTACTGATGATTCCCTCACAGAAAATTGCATATCTTTAAGTCCTGTGTGGACAGTTTCACTGAGTAAGGTATTCAAACAGTAGAACAATAGTTACATCCTTGTTTCCTAGTTTTGGTATGGGATCTCACTCAATATTAGTGGTTGTGCTAAACTGTAATCTGAAGTAGTCACCTGTTGTGGTTTGAGTGGGCAGAAACTGATTTTACGGCATTGATGAGAGGACCTCTTATAGCCAAGCCCAAGAGAGACAGAAGGCATTGCTTAGGACCCCAAGGAGGTCCAAGGCTCAGAACAGAGAAGGGTCAAATGACATTGGTATTCCCTCCCATTTCCTGCCTTACCCTATGAAACACCAGGAGGCTGGGGATGTTGCCCCTTGGCTCCTTTCTTTCTTTTGGTGGACATTGTAGAAGAAGGCTCCTGTCTGTCTGTCTTCAACTCACCATGTGCACTGCAGAATCCAACTCTATCCCTCACTGAGAGGAGTCCAGGCCCTTTCTCCTGTGTTGACTCTGCAGGGAAACTTTGGACTTTGATATCAGCTACAATTAACGCTGGGCTTTGTTTATTTATTTAGTATATTTTTTGTTACGTTCTTGCTTGTTACTGTTGTTTCCCAGTTGCATTAAATTTGTGTTAGTTAGAATTTCTAACCTTGAGGGGTTTATTTCTGAAATACTTCCCTTTTTATCTTCCCCTGGAAGGGTAGCAGGGGGAAGGGCAGTGGTTGGGGAATAATAGAGAGCAATTGAGATCTCTGTGGTTTTGTTCACCCTGACCACTGAACAGACATCATCATATCATAGAACCATAGAATCACTTTGGTTGGAATAGACCTTTAAGATCATCAAGTCCAATCATTGACGTAGCACTGCCAACCACCACTAAACCATGTCCCTAACCACCACCACATCTACATGTCTTTTAAATACCTCCAAAGATGGTGACTCAGTTGCTTCCCTGGGCAGCCTGTTCCAGTACCTACAATCCTTTCAGTGAAAAAGCTTTCCTAATACCCAATCTAAACCTCCCCTGGCACAACTTGAGGCAATTTCCTACTGTTCTATCACTGGTTACTTGGAAGAAAAGACCAACACCCACCTTACTACAGCCTCCTTTCAGGTAGTTGTAGAGAGTGGTAAGTTTTCTCCTCAGCCTCCTTTACTCCAGACTGAATATCCCAAACTACCTCAGCCACTCCATCTAAGACTTATGCTCTGGACTCCTCACCAATGGGAATAAAGAGAGAGTTAGGTTAGTGTATTACACATATGGCAGGCAAGCACACAAGATACAGGCGCTACAAGCCTACTTGCTGAGGTTCTTTTGTTCCTTTCTTCATGTGAAGCTTATTTTGTGTGGTTCTTCTCTACCTTAAACTTGGAATTGGAAACAAACAGGGCAGGATAATCTGATGGTGGGTGGGGTAGGGGCGGGGGATTGACTGCATCACTATCTAGGTGTCAGAATCATAACCCAGACATGGAGGACAAGCCAATAGTAGCCCTGAGTCAGCTGGGAGATCAAATCAGAGCAGCTGACTTAAGCTGACTGACAGGTGTATCCCACACCTCTTAGGTTATGCTCATTATAAAAGGGGGATATATACTGAGGGTGAGCAAGTTCTGTTTACTGAGATCCCTCTGTCTTGGCCTGCTGCTCTCTCTGCTTCACCTGAGTATGAGCTTTACGTTGGTGTTTGTATTAGTTTTGTTATTTTGTTAAATCTGTTTAAATTCCAACCCATGTGACTTTTCTCTTCTCCTTGATTCCCCTTCTCATCTGGGGAAGATAGTTTAGGTGAGAGAGCAAACTGCATCAGTTTAGCCCCAGATATGAACTAAATTAAGACATTAGAAAAGAGAGTTACCTTGTATATTTCTTGAACTCTCCTCTACAAGTGGTTCAATATCAATTTTATAAGCTCTTCCACTGTGAAGTGCAATCTCATAGAAAGTTTTCCATCTCTTCTTCTGCTCTT